>NC_066579.1:40345234-40645234 GCF_024323335.1 Lathyrus oleraceus | reverse complement strand
TATACAGCGTGGACAAAGCTAAAGCCAACTCTTCTCTGATGGGTACTTCCTCCAATTTGGATAAGGATGAAAGGAGGAAAGCCAGTTGAAGAAAGCAGGTACAAAGGTATGATCAGTTCTCTCCTTAATCTCACAACATTTCATCTTGATATCATTTTTATGTGTGTCTTTGAGTCCATTTTCAAGCATTCCTGAAAAAATCACATCTCATTGCGGTAAAACGCATTATGAGACATCTCATTGGCACACCACTAATAGATTTAGGTACTCCCAAAGGGACAAATTATGTCTTAGTCAGGTACGTTGACTCTGATTTTGATGGGTGTAAATTAGATCGAAAAACTACCAGTTGTACGTGTCACTGACTTAGTAAATCAATTGTCCCCTAGCATAGCAAGAAACAAGTAAGTGTAGAAATTTGAACAACTGAGTCAGAATACATTGTTGTGGATAGTTATTGTGCTCAAATTATCTAGATGAAACATCACCTAAGTGATTATGAAGCTAATCTTGGTGATATCTTGATAAAATGCAACAACACTAGTTCCATAAACCTCAGGAAAAATCTAGTACTTCACTTTTGGACTAAACACATTGAGGTTAGGCACCATTTCATACGAGATAATGTCATAAAATAGGATTGCGTGATTAAACATGTGTCTTCATTTAATCAACTCACAAATATTTATATCAAGCCTCTTCCTAATGAAAATTTCTTTTTCATAAGAACTAAATTAGAAATATTGAATGAATCATGCATAGACTAATATTTTCTAAATGCATTTCTCCTTCTTTTTCTTCTTCCCTTTCTCTATGTGGTATACATGATCTATGTGCTACCTAATAAAAATATCTTTTTCATAAGAACTGGACTTGGAATGTTGAATCAATCATGCATGGTCTAATATTTTCTAAATTCCTCTTCTCTTTCTTCTTCTTCCCTTTACCTATGTGACAAACATGGTCTATGTTGCCTTGTGTTTATTTTATATCCTTTTGATAATGCCAAAGCGAAAAAAGTATACTCTCAATGGGAGTAGGGTATACTCTCTATATTTGTCAATGGGAGTTTAACCACTTCAAACCATTGATGTTGTTTTCTTGTTTGTCCACCTCTATGAGAGATATGTTTCCATCATCAAAAGGGGGAGAATATGGAGTAATTTGCTTACAGTTACAATCATATGCAAATATTAGTAGCAGTTGATCCTTGAAGGTTTTGATGTTGACAACACCTAATGTCAAGTAGAGTTCGAAAAAGTCATCGAAGATCTTTGATCAAGCAACCTAGGGTGATAGTATCTATCAAAGAAGTCATATCAAGCCTCATCAGATAAAGAAGTCAAGTCCCACATGAAGTGTTGAATCCATGGTGAATCTAGGAAGGGATCTTGAAGCTTCAATGTTGTAAAAGAGAGGAAGTGTAAAAGCTCGTATGGTCATGTTTCTTAGTGATCAGTGTATTGTAAAAGTATAAGAGTGTCTCCTAAGATACTAAGAAAACTCTCTAACACACACTAAAATGTTTTGAAGTCTCCCTGCTTTAATATCACCAAAAATGTTTTGAAGTCTCCCTACTTTAATATCACCAAAAATGTTTTACACAAGTAACTAGTTTGTTACTAGCTCTAATCTTTTAGGAGTGTGTTTATACAAGATAATTGACTAGCATATTAGGGTTAATCATTTATCTATTTTGTAATGTCTCGTAATTGATTAAGAGGGCTTCTAATCGATTAGTGATGACGAATTTGAAAACCTTCCATATTTAGACTACATAATTGGTTAAACCTATCTCTTAATCAATTATGAGCATTTAAAAGCCCATGGATAATTTTCCTTTTTAAGCTATATTTTTTCCCATATAAAGGAGGTTTCTCCTCATTTGAACACACCGAAATTCGGATTTCAACTATCCTTTTCTTATTCCGTCTCTTTTCTTCTTCTATATTCGTTACTAAAGTTGCCTTAGCGTATTGGGAGAGAGAAATACTCCAGATACATTTTTATTGTATTGGTGAGATTAGGCTTTATTTTTTTCATCAAGAATGTGGTTCTCTTCTTTGATATCTTTGGTTCTTGAGATTGTTCTAATAAGACCTCTATTTGGTTATTGAGATTGTTATAGTAAAATCTCTATTTAGTTCTAGAGATTAGTTGGTAAAATATTTGTTTGTTATGTTAGCTCAACCGTCAAAGTTTCATTTGGTTCGAGGATCTGTCTGTGTAAAATTTCCCATCTTTGTACGTAATAAGATTCGTGGGCATATCCATAAAAGCTCAATACATTATTTTAGTAGAACCTTGTTGGAGCATAAGATGAAGAAGATGAAGATGAAAGAAGAGAGAAAAGAGAGAGAAAATGGTTATAACAAACTCTCAAAAGTGGAAGAAAAAGTATGTTATTGTATTCTATTGAAAAACGATTACAAGAGTTACTTAAATACATAACTCAAACTGCCGCGTCAGCAAAACAACAAAATCTAAAACTCATAAGCTAAGCTAGATTAAGAGTAGGCAAGTTCTAAGCTACACTGAGTAAGGTTTCTGAAGCATGTAGCTTTTGAACAATACACCTTTTGAAACAACTTCTAACTACTACTTCTGACTAAAACTCTCATAAGCTTCTGACTAATACAAGATTTTGAATAATTAATTACTTTTGCACCATTCCTTAATTCATATAAAGCTAATTAAAATCTACAACACTAATTTCATCTCTCAAGTGGACAAAATGTTCAGTCTTGATAGCTTTAGTCATAACATCTACAAGTTTCTTCTGGGTGCTACAATGAACAACTTCTACCACTTCATTCTGAACTTGATTTCGTAGAAAATGAAACTTCATGTTAATATGCTTGCTTCTTCCATGAAGAACTGGATTCTTGGTAAGGCTTATGGCTGATTTATTGTCAATCATCAGCTTCACAATCTTGTTCTCTTTGATCTAATGATTATGCACCAAATTCATAAGCCAGATAGCATGACACGCAAACAAAGCACCTACAATGTACCCAACTTCACAGGTTGACAATGCAACCACTGGTTTCTTCTTGGAGCACCAAGAGATAGGACCTTCCAGATACTTGAAAAAATATCTAGAAGTACTTCTTCTGTCAACTCTGTCTCCACACCAATCAGAATCTCAATATCACATCAGTTATGATTCAGACTTAGCACCAGAAGGGAATAACACATCATACTTCAGAGTCCCCTTAACATACCTCAGCATCCTGAAGGTATCTTGGTAATGTGACCACTTTGGTTTGTTTATAAACATATTTACCATTCCAACTGCATAACATACGCCAGGTTTGGTGTTATAGAGATGTCTCAATGAGCCAACCATTTGTTTAAAAGTTGTAGCATCTACATCATCACCCTCAACATTAGAATCCAACTTGTGCTTCGTTTTAGCAGGTGTGATTGCAGTCTTGCAATTTGTCAACTCGAATCTCTTCATAATTTCAAGTTCATACTTCAACTGATGCAAAATGATACCCTTCTCAGAGTACAAAATCTCCATCCCTATAAAACATACCATATTTCCCATATCAGTCATCTCAAACTCATTCATTAGCACTTTCTTGAACTTCATTATCTAATATGAGCAACTTCATGTCAACAATATGTCATCAACATAGAGGCACACAATAATCATATTGCCTTCAGAAGTATTCTGAATACAAATACTATACTCCATCTCACACTTTCTAAATCCTTCGGGCTTGAAAAATGAATCAATTTTCAGATTTCAAGCTCTAGGAGCTTGTTTAAGTCCATACAATGCTTTATGTAACCTGCACACCATCTCTTCCTGATTCTTTTTCATAAATCCAGAAGGTTGTGAAACGTATATCTCTTCTTGCAATGGACCGTTCAAAAAGGCAGCTTTCACATCCAGATGTATTAGAGACCAATTCCTATTTGCAGTTATAGCAATCATTAATCTGATTGTTTCATGTCAAGCTATATGCACAAACATTTCAAAGTAACCTAACACATATTTTTATAAAAATCCTATTGCTACTAACCTTGCTTTGTGTTTTCCAATTTATCCATCTAGATTTTGTTTCACCTTGAAAACCCATCTGACGTTGATGGCTTTCTTGTTCTTTGGAAGCCCAGCCAACTCCTAAGTCTTGTTTCTTTCTATAGCCTCAAGTTCTACTTCCATGGCCTTCAGTCATACTTTCTTCTTGAGCGCTTCTTCAACACTAACTGGTTTAGAGTCTACTAACATGGCACACTGAATAACTTCCCCTTCAGAGTCTATCTTAATATCTTGCAACATATCAAACTTTGCAAATCTATTATATCTGACGAATTCTTTATGGTCTGGTTTCAGAAATTGGACCACCTTCACAAGCTTCACCTTCAGAATGTCTACCTTCATAGGCATGACCATCGTCAGAGGTTGAATTACCATGAGATTTAGGAGTACCATCAGAATCTGAATCATCATCAGATTCACCTTTTGAGTTTTCTTCAGCTTCTGAGTTACTATCAGACTCTGACTCGTCTTCAGACTCAGAATTATCACCAGACTCTGACTCATCTTCAGAGGAAAAATCCCCTTCAGAGTCATAAATCTCTTCAGAAGTTAACTCAAGTGCTAACACTGCACCAGAGTTGGATTGAGACTCGTTCCAATCTCATGCTTTTGATTCTTTCATAATAACATCTCTGCTAAATTCCACCTTATTAGTTATTGGACCATAAAGCTTATACGCGCTTTCCAGTAGCACATGGAACATGTTTATAACAAACAAAACCAAATACCCTGAAATGACTCACACTTTACTTATCACCAGTCCGCTTCTTAAAAGGAACAGTTTCCTTCAGCTTCTTTGTTGCACATCTGTTGAACATGTATGATGCAATAGCAATAACTTCTCCCCACAAGGCGTGAGGCATCTTCTTCTCCTTCAGCATGCTCATTGTCATATCAAGCAAAGTTTTATTTCTTCTTTCATCAAGACCATTGTGTTGAGGAGTGTATGGAGCAGTCACCTTATGCTTAATTCCATTCTCCTCACAGAACTTTATGAACTCTGTAGAGTTATACTCACATCCACCACCAATTCTGAGAACTTTCAGCTTCTGACCACTTTGTTTTTCAGCATTTACCTTGAACTTCTAAAACTCATCAAACACCTCATGCTTAAATTGGATGAGTCCTACCCATGTCATTCTTGTGAAGTCATCCACAAATGACAAAAAATATGTGTTTACTCCAAGTGAAGGTACTTCAAATGGTCCAAAAACATAAAAATGTACTACTCACAAAGCATGTTTTTCTCTTGAGGCTACTTCTGATGCAAATGGAAATCTAGGTTGCTTGCCTTTCATGCATATCTCACATGACTTCTCAGGCTTCACAATCTTTAGAATGCCATATACCGACTTCTTAGAATTAGGATGCCCTAAGCTTCTGAAATTAAGATGCCCCAATCTCGTATGCCACAACTCACTATCACCTTTAGTGTCTTCTAGACTAACGCAATTAGTTTTAGTTGTATCCACATTAACCTTGAATGTCCTGCTGCTTCCCTGCTCAGATTGCATAATCATCATCTAATCAGAATCATACAACTTCAAGAGATTATTCTGTTGGTGTAAGCCCTAGAGGCCAATACTTTTAGTACTTGTATCGAATTATTTATTAATAATAAAAGGCATTTTCTTTATTATGGTTGATTAATAAAGTCCCTAGAATAGATAGTACGTTTAATGTATTAAGTGTGACTTAATCATGAGAACACATTAAACATAAGGGCACTGTTCTTAAAGTATCCGTAGTCGAGCTTTAGTGTGAAGTGGGATAACATTAAAGCATTAAGACTATTATGTTTGTAGACTGATGATCACATCTCATGGATCATGGATAAAGAGTTATCAAGTCTTAAACATAGGTATGAATATTAGGAGTAATATTTATACCGGATTGACCCGCTATGAGAATACTATATAGAAAGTTATGCAAAAGTGTCATAAGTTATTCTCATGGTGATAATAGTGTATACCACTCTTCGACCTGAAACCACTATGGATCCTAGATGTAGAGTCGAGTGCTTTATTGTTGATTCAACATTGTCCGTAACTGGATAACCATAAAGACAGTTGATGGGTACTCCACGAAGCATGTTGAGGGACATGAGTGTCCTAGATGGAATTTTCCAATCCTGCGTAACAGGATAAATGTCTATGGGCCCAATATTGAACTGGACAAGGGTGACACGGTCTATACCTTGTGTTCAATATAGACATAAGGGCAAATGGGTAATTATACACATAATTATTATCACAGGAGGTTTTGTTAGATCACATGACATTTTCGTGACTTGGGTAGCAGTGATGTGTTGCTAGATACCGCTCACTGTTTATTATGTTAAATGCGTGATTTAATATAATTGCCAACGTCGCGAAAACCTATAGGGTCACACACAAAGGACGGATTGATGAGAAATAGAGTAACTAAGGAACACCGTAAGGTACGGTGCATTTAAGTGGAAACGAAATATGGTAAGGTACCAAATACTTAAGTGATTTTGACATATTATGAGATATGGGCAAAATACACTTAAGTGGGCTTTTTAGCTTGAAGTCCACACAAGTGGTTCTATAAATAGAACCCCTTGGGTAGAAGCATTGTCACTCCACTCAGACTGAAATTCAAGTAGAGACTTGGAATTTTGTTTCCCTCTTTCTCTCACTGAAAGCCTTCATTCATAACAGCTAGCACTGCGATTGAAGGAATCCGTTCGTGTGGACTGAGTAGAGACGTTGTCATCGTTCAACGTTCGTGATCGCCCCGTGGATCTGTATAAAGGTTTTGATCATTATCAGAGATCTGCACCAAAGGTTTGAATCGCCACAAGAGGTAACGATTCTATCACTGATCATGCCCATTCGTAAGGATCACTAAATGGAGAAATTTTTAATTTCCGCTGCGCCTTGGATGGCTATTCTCCTTCAGTGGTATCAGAGCCACTTACGAAACCATGAATCTGATATTTGTTTTTGTTCTGTAATAATATGATTAAGACAGAATGAATCAAAGGTTAAATTGAGATCGATCAAGTTACATATATGTGATATATGTAATCCTGATGCAAAATACATTATATATGATATAGTGTTCTCGTTTCATTCATTCAAACACTCAATGATTGTTTTCCTTTGAGCGATCAATGGTCGTTTGCTTCTTGATCCAACATTAGTATGGTGAAGCAATGACGTGTTGATCAATCATACTGAATTAACAATCGAGAATTGTTTGACGGTCTGAAATGGGTGCATCAGGGTTAGTGACGGCACAAGGGTTGTGTTGTCAGAGAGTTATGCGATTGGGGTTTGACTGCACAAGAGTTGTGCGTCCTAAACACTTTTCCGAACAGTGTTAACCGGTTAACGCGTATGGTTAACCGGTTAACGCAATGCGAAATAATTTTTTTGAGATTTTCAAACAGTGTTAACCGGTTAACGCATTTGGTTAACCGGTTAGCGCAAGGCGGAAAACAGTTTTCCAAGACATTTTCAAACAGTGTTAACCGGTTAACGCATATGGTTAACCGGTTAGCGCAAGGCAGAAAAGAATTTTCTAAAAGTTTTCAAACAGTGTTAACCGGTTAACGCATATGGTTAACCGGTTAACACAAGGAAAAATTCACCCGTTCGGCTAACTCAGTGCTTTAAAAGTATCAAGTGTTGATGCGAAAAACGACATTGATTTTAAATGAATTGTTCATTAAAATGTGGTGATCGATCGTCGAAATTTAATTTGGTTTTAATTAATTAAAGGAATTAATAATAATAAAGTGTTTATTATTGTCTTGTGGTGATCGGTTATGGCCTTAGTTTTCCTTTGTTTTGTTTTGGGTTTTTAAATACGACCTGTGTGTCGTGCCTCTCTCTTAATCTCCCAAATGTAACTTCTTTTCTCATCTCACTCCCTCGTATGTAAAACGAGTTTCTTTCATGTAATGTAATGATATGAAGAAAGCAAAGAAGTCAGTGCCAACTGCCAAATGAGGACAACCTTGAAGATCTTGCTTAGAGAAGCTTAGATCGTTGTAGGTTAGCTTAGGTTCTCTCATTGGCTTGGGAGAACAATTGCGCTAAGGGCCATAACTGTTTCATTATGTTTGTATGTATGTTGATGCATGTGAATGTATGTTGATGCATGTGAGAGACGGTTTATATGATAAACAAGCCAGTGAGATCAGAAAAATTGCAATTCCCTCAAAATAAATATTAAGTTTAAGCTTTCCAAGTTTTAACACTCATCAAGACTAGTATCGAATAATGTAGGTTTCGCCTACGCGAGGTGCATGTTCTATATTAGTAAGGTGCGATGGGATAATTGTAATATCCAACTGTTAAAACAATGGGTCAAACTTAACTAAACAAATTATAATAAGATTATATATGTTTAGAAGCAAGAGTTGGGAATGATCCATATGATGGATTGAAATAAAGAGTTATTCACCCAACTGAAATTTTCGAGAGTTGTATGAGATACAATTGGAAGGAGTTCCTACCTAAATAACCTAGTTTTGTGTAATCCGCCTACGCGGACTTAGAACGAAGTGAAATATGGATCTCGACCCACTAGAAAATCTTCCAACGGGATTTTCCGAATCAAATGATGAGGGTCATTTGTTTTGAATAAAATAGTGGGAGCATGTTTAATTAAAGGCCTAATTAAATATGTCAATGATACTTATATTTTCATTAATCCTTGTGTAGATTACCATGACAACAAACACCTCTAACAACATATTGCGATCAAACCCTGAGAAAGAAAAATTGTCTGGGACAAATTTTCTGGATTGGTACCGTGACATGAGGACTGTCCTCAAACATGATAAAGGGAAAGGCAAGGAAGTTGCCAAACCCAAACCCACTAGTGCTGCTTTGAAGCCTAGTGGAAGCATAGAAAAGGAAGGCACCTGCTTCCATTGCGGTAAGACCGCACACTGGAAGAGGAACTGCCCAAAGTACCTGGAAGATAGGAAGAATGGAGTAGAGACTCCAACTTCAGGTATTTTTGTTATTGAAATTAATTTATCTACTTCTGCATCATGGGTATTAGATACTGGATGCGGTTCTCACATTTGTACAAATGTGCATGGACTGAAAAGGAGTAGAGATTTGGCAAAAGGTGAAGTCGACCTACGAGTTGGCAATGGAGCAAAGGTTGCTGCCTTAGCCGTAGGAACTTATGAATTGACTTTACCTAGTGGTTTAATAATTCAGTTAGAGAACTGTTATTATGTACCAGCAATTAGCAGGAATATTATTTCCGTCTCTTGTTTGGACAAGTTCGGTTTTTCATTCATAATAAAGAACAATTGTTGTTCAATTTATTTGAATGATATATTCTATGCTACTACTCAAATGAACAATGGATTATATGTCCTTGATCTTGAAGTGCCAATTTATAACATTAATACTAAAAGGATGAAACCTAATGAGTTAAATCCAACTTACCTTTGGCATTGTCAATTAGGCCACATAAATGAGAAACGCATTTCCAAACTCCATAAAGATGGACTGCTGGACTCTTTTGATTATGAATCATATGAGACATGCAGATCTTGTTTAATTGGAAAGATGACAAAGTCTCCATTCACAAGAAAAGGTGAAAGAGCTAATGATCTTTTGGCCCTCATACATACTGATGTATGTGGACCACTGAACATACCAGCCAGAGGAGGTTTTCAGTACTTCATCACATTCACTGATGATTTCAGTAGATATGGTTATGTGTATTTAATGAAACACAAATCAGAATACTTTGAAAAGTTCAAGGAATTCAAGAATGAAGTACAAAACCAACTGGGTAAGAATATTAAAACTCTTCGATCAGATCGAGGTGGTGAGTATTTAAGCCTAGAGTTTGCTGACCATCTGAAAGAGTGTGGGATCCTATCCCAACTCACTCCTCCTGGAACACCCCAATGGAATGGTGTATCTGAGAGAAGAAATCGAACCCTGTTGGACATGGTCCGATCCATGATGAGTCACGCCGATCTTCCAAACTCCTTTTGGGGCCATGCGTTGTTGACAGCAGCTTACACACTTAACCGTGTTCCATCCAAAAAGGTTGAGAAGACACCATATGAGATATGGAGTGGTGAGAAACCACATATGTCTTACATGAAGATTTGGGGTTGTGAAGTTTATGTGAAACGACAAACTTCAACTAAGCTTAAGCCCAAATCTGACAAATGCTTATTTGTGGGGTATCCTAAAGAAACAAGAGGGTATTACTTCTACAATCCTTCTGAGGGCAAAGTGTTTGTCGCTCGAACTGGGGTTTTCCTAGAAAAGGATTTTATTTCCAAAGGAACCAGTGGGAGGAAAGTAGAGCTTGAAGAAATTCAAGAATCACAAAGCATCGATACACCTATGGAGGAATTAGAGAAGGAAACACAAATGGTTGTGGAAGAGCAACCTGCTCAAGTAGAACAAGACCAGCGTAGGTCAGACAGGATACGTCACCTACCTGAGAGATATGGATATCTCATAACAAATCAAGGTGATGTATTACTCATGGATCAAGATGAGCCTGTGACCTACCAAGAGGCCATAACTGGTCCCGAGTCTGAGAAGTGGCTAGAGGCCATGAAATCTAAAATAGATTCCATGTACACGAATCAAGTTTGGAACTTGGTAGAGCCTCCTGTAGGAGTTAATCCTATAGGATCCAAGTGGGTCTTCAAAAAAAAGACTGACATGGAAGGTAAGGTACATACCTATAAGGCAAGACTGGTTGCAAAAGGATATAAACAAGTTCATGGTGTTGACTATGATGAAACCTTTTCACCAGTTGCAATGCTTAAATCTGTTCGGATTTTACTTGCTATCGCTGCATATCATGATTATGAAATATGGCAGATGGATGTCAAAACTGCTTTCCTTAATGGGAATCTTCTTGAGGATGTGTACATGACACAGCCTGAAGGATTTGACATACCAGAAGAAGCCCATAAGATATGTAAGCTACAAAGATCAATCTATGGATTGAAGCAAGCTTCCAGAAGCTGGAATCTTCGTTTTGATGAAACGGTAAAACAATATGGATTCATCAAGAACGAAGATGAGCCTTGTGTCTACAAGAAGGTTAGTGGGAGCATGATCGTGTTCCTGGTGTTATATGTAGATGACATATTACTCATTGGAAACGATGTCCCTACCCTGCAACAAGTAAAGACTTGGTTGGGGAAATGCTTTTCTATGAAGGACCTAGGTGAAGCAGCCTATATATTAGGAATCAGAATCTATAGAGATAGATCACAAAAACTGCTTGGCCTAAGTTAGAGTACATACATAGACAAAGTGCTGAGACGCTTTAATATGCATGATTCCAAGAAAGGATTCATACCTATGCAACATGGCCTGTGTCTATCAAAAACACAATCCCCTTCAACTAAGGAAGAAAGGGAACGCATGAATAAGATTCCATATGCATCTGCAATAGGATCTATCATGTATGCCATGTTATGTACTCGACCAGATGTCTCGTATGCTTTAAGTATAACGAGTAGGTACCAATCTGATCCTGGTGATGCCCATTGGGTAGCTGTTAAGAATATCCTTAAGTACTTGAGAAGGACTAAGGAATCATTCTTGATATATGGAGGTCAGGAAGAGTTGGCTGTAATTGGTTACACTGATGCTAGCTTTCAGACAGATAAGGATGACTTTAGATCGCAATCTGGTTATGTGTTTTGCTTGAACGGTGGCGCCGTGAGCTGGAAAAGTTCGAAGCAAGATACAGTTGCTGATTCTACAACCGAGGCCGAGTATATTGCTGCCTCAAGTGCAGCAAAGGAAGTTGTTTGGATCAGGAAGTTCATTAGTGAACTTGGCATAGTCCCTAGCGTTGTGGATCCCATTGGTCTCTATTGTGATAACAATGGTGCTATCGCACAAGCTAAGGAGCCTAGATCTCACCAACGATCCAAACACATACTTAGGCGTTATCATCTCATTCGAGAGATAATAGATAGAGGAGATGTGAAAATATGTAAAGTACCTACACTTGACAATATAGCTGACCCACTGACAAAGCCTCTTGCGCAGCAGAAGCATGATGGCCATACTAGATCAATGGGCATACGGGGTATGCCTGATTGGCTCTAGTGCTAGTGGGAGATTGTTGGTGTAAGCACTAGAGGCCAATACTTTTGGTACTTGTATCGAATTATTTATTAATAATAAAAGGCATTTTCTTTATTATGGTTGATTAATAAAGTCCCTAGAATAGATAGTCCGTTTAATGTATTAAGTGTGACTTAATCATGAGAACACATTAAACATAAGGGCACTGTTCTTAAAGTATCCGTAGTCGAGCTTTAGTGTGAAGTGGGATAACATTAAAGCATTAAGACTATTATGTTTGTAGACTGATGATCACATCTCATGGATTATGGATAAAGAGTTATCAAGTCTTAAACATAGGTATGAATATTAGGAGTAATATTTATACCGGATTGACCCGCTATGAGAATACTATATAGAAAGTTATGCAAAAGTGTCATAAGTTATTCTCATGGTGATAATAGTGTATACCACTCTTCGACCTGAAACCACTATGGATCCTAAATGTAGAGTCGAGTGCTTTATTGCTGATTCAACGTTGTCCGTAACTGGATAACCATAAAGACAGTTGATGGGTACTCCACGAAGCATGCTGAGGGACATGAGTGTCCTAGATGGAATTTGCCAATCCTGCGTAACAGGATAAATGTCTATGGGCCCAATATTGAACTGGACAAGGGTGACACGGTCTATACCTTGTATTCAATATAGACATAAGGGCAAAGGGGTAATTATACACATAATTATTAGCACAGGAGGTTTTGTCAGATCACATGACATTTTCGTGACTTGGGTAGCAGTGATGTGTTGCTAGATACCGCTCACTGTTTATTATGTTAAATGCGTGATTTAATATAATTACCAACGTCGCGAAAACCTATAGGGTCACACACAAAGGAAGAATTGATGAGAAATAGAGTAACTAAGGAACACCGTAAGGTACGGTGCACTTAAGTGGAAACGAAATATGGTAAGGTACCAAATACTTAAGTGATTTTGACATATTATGAGATATGGGCAAAATACACTTAAGTGGGCTTTTTAGCTTGAAGTCCACACAAGTGGTTCTATAAATAGAACCCCTTGGGTAGAAGCATTGTCACTCCACTCAGATTGAAATTCAAGTAGAGACTTGGAATTTTGTTTCCCTCTTTCTCTCACTGAAAGCCTTCATTCATAACAGCTAGCACTGCGATTGAAGGAATCCGTTCGTGTGGACTGAGTAGAGACGTTGTCATCGTTCAACGTTCGTGATCGCCCCGTGGATCTGTATCAAAGGTTTTGATCATTATCAGAGATCTGCACCAAAGCTTTGAATCGCCACAAGAGGTAACGATTCTATCACTGATCATGCCCATTCGTAAGGATCACTAAATGGAGAAATTTTTAATTTCCGCTGCGCCTTGGATGGCTATTCTCCTTCATATTCTTCATAGTAACTAAGAAATCTTTCTCAATGAGCTAACCTACACTCATCAGATCGCTCTTCCCGCCAGGAACATATCAAACATCCTTGATCAGAACAATTTTACCATTCTTCACCTTGACTTTTACATTTCGCATACATTCAGCATTGGGGTATTTATCATTAGCATATATGATCTTTGTGCTCTTTCTAGAGTCAAAATCAACCAGCCATTGTTTGTTTCCAGTTAGGTGATTTGACAGCCAATGTACATATACCACCGGTCTACCAAATACGCACCATCAAATTCATAAGCCAGCAATAGCACAAGTTCATCATCAGAATCTCATTTGGCTATGTTTGTTTCTTCTGATTTCCTTTCCTTGTTTGACCAACAGTCAGCAGCAAAGTGGCCAAACTTCTTACAACAGTAGCATCAAACCTTCTTCTTGCCAAACTTCTCATTTCCTTTCTAATGTTTCTTCTCATCCGCATTTGAGGCTTCTAACTTTAAAAAACCACCACCATGTCTCTTTTTGGCTTCTGACCAAGACTGTTTCTGACTCTTCTTCCCATAAGACGCCTTCAGAGCTTGCTCTACCTCTCTTTCATAGGTTCTCTCAATCAGACGCAACTTTTATGCCTCTAGACTGCTCTGCAGCTCTTTAATCATCATGGTGCTTAGGACTTTAGAATGTTCAATTGCTACAACAATGTAATCAAATTGAGGAGTAGGAGATCTCAATACCTTCTCAATGATTACATGTTCTGACAAAGTTTCTCCATAAGATTTCATCTCATTGGTGATTAGAATCACTCTAGAGATGTAATCAGGTATCTTCTCATTGTCCTTCATGTTGAGATTCTAATACTGTTTACATAGAGACTGAAGCTTCACCTTCTTCACTGATGCATCACCGCCATAGCACCGTACCAGTGTGTCCCATGCAGTCTTCGTTGTCGTCGAATCAACGATTTTCTCAAACATGTTCGCATCCACACACTAATGGATGTAGAATAATGCTTGTTGATCTTTCTTCCTCGTTTCTCTTTGTGTGTTTCTATATGTTTCTGTCGCATCCGCCGGAACCGTAACATAACTGTCGTTGACGAGATCAAGAACGTCTTGAGCACCAAATAACACATGTATTTGAATTGACCACTGATTCCAATTCTTTCCATCAAACATTGGAAGCCTTGTATTCAAGGTACCGTTTCCACCATTCATCTTCGATTTTGTGCACTTAAACTCACACAGATCTCACCAAACACTCGTGCTTCCCAATCCCACAAAATCAAAAAATATGATTCTGTTACGTGATCGTGAATTCAATGCGAGTTCAAGAAACAAAATCAATCACACATGCCCCACCGTACACTCGTGTTTCCCTGTGAAACTTCCTTGTAAATCTAAACCGTAGCTTTAGATACCACTTGTTAGAGTACAAAATGAAGAAGATGAAAATGGAAGAAGAGTGAGAAGAGAGAGAAAAATGGTTATAATAAACTCTAAAAAGTGGAAGAAAAATTTTGGGACTGTATTCTATTGAAGAACGATTACAATAGTTGCTTAAATACACAACTCAAACTGCCACGTAAGCAAAACAACAAATGCTAAAATCAAAAGTTAAGTTAGGTTTTGAGTAGGCAACTTCTACGTTACGCTGAGTAAAGTTTCTGAAGCATGTAGCTTCTGAACACTACACCTTTTGAAACAGCTTCTAACTAGTGCTTCTGAACGCTATGCTAAGTATGACAAGTGGTTAGGCTGAACCTCTATAAATCGTAGTGTAGTTTCTCTATCTTTATCTTTTATTTCTGTTGATTAATTCTCTTTCATCTCTAAATCCTTCTTTCTATTTTCTGATGCTTTATATCTGAACTAACATAAATTATTTTTCAAAGTTAAAGACTTTTTAATAAATTACGATTTTTACACTTCATAATTCACCTCTCTCTCTTATGTTTTGAGTCACTTGTTCAAGACCATCCTTCTAAAATAAGAAAGAATCTCAAGATAGAGTATTCACAATAAATTAAGAAGACTCTTTTAAACACAAAATACGAACGCTTAATTAACAATTATTCAAAACATGAGTTTTTAAATAAGGAGAACCGCCTCCTTAAATAGCAAAAGTTATCTAGTAGAATCCAATAGGATTTAATAAAAAACGAGCTAAATCCAAAAACAACAAATTAAATCTTCCTAAAAGTAAATACAAACCTTTCATAAAATCATATCCAATAATAATCTTCTTCATTTAGAAATATGATTTAATAAAATCTTCAACTATATTTGAATCAAAATATTTTCCCAAACATAATCTTTGCAAACTTTTAGATGAACTAAAACACAATGAATCTTGAAATCAATGTTGAAGCGATCACAAGTAGATAGAGTAAAGTGCACCAGAATTAACCAAAAACAAAATGTCTCACAATAAGTCAAGACATCTTATTTAATAAATTGTCTACAAAATTAGACAATCACTTGTAAGAACAGTTAATTAGCCTTGCATCCTCGACTTTAAGACTAACACTGTGAATATTCAAACATCAATGACATAAATTGGAAAATTCTGAGATCACTTGAAGAAGTAAACGTGACATCTCAATCTTCCTTTATCATGGACCATGTAAGAAACAATTTCATAGGTTCTGGTTTTGGTTTATGATTTAGATATACTACTTTATAGAGAATCCAACATATGCGCAATAACATTTTAACCATTCAAACAATGAAATAGCTGAGTTACAATCAACATCATGCAGACAAAATGAATTACTTCAAATCTATTTAAAAGAAAGATAATGTATACAAACAAACATTAGGTAAAATTCATGTTCAAGCTCATAAACACCAAACACACAAAAGACATAACAGTTTTAAACTCTTTCTAGAAGTTCTATGATAGCAGGTTTAATGTATGTCAAACATTGACCCCATAAAAAACCAAAACACAATGTATCTAAGGTTAAGAGTATGAGAGTACAAATACAACCATGCATGCATGCATGTTTTTCTATGGTTGATTTGCAGCATTCCATTTAGGGCCAAGATGAGTAAAATCACATGTTCTTGTTTTGTCACGTGCATTTGCTTGTTCCCTCATTAAAACTGGACCGAGATATGTAAAATCCGGTTTTGGATTTATATATGCATGATGAGAATGTGCTTTCTCCCTCATTAAAGCAGGACCAAGATAGGTAAAATCATTTCTCGGTATCAAAGCTGGTGGGTGGATTTTAGCAGCAGGTGGCGGTGGTATGAAATTTGGAATAATCTCAGTATCATCTCTGCAGTAAGGTTTCTCCTGCGGGGATATATCCATATCTTCTTCCATCATTCTCTTGTCTGACACTTCAATAGAACTTCCAGCTTCAAATTCTGAAACGACCTGTTCCTTTTCAAGAATAGCAGCAGCAACAGCAGGTGGAGATTGTTTTGTGACAGCAGTTACATCAGATACCAGCACAGGTCTGACCTCATGCTTCATACTAGCTTCTGCTGATACAGATGGTAAAGAATTTGAAGTGTCTTCTTCGGATGATTTTACCAAGGCGCTGTAGATAGGAAACAGATAACTTTGAACCGATGATTTACATGGCTCGCGGATCGGAGACCACTCTTCAATTGGAGGAATGTTAATTTGGTTTCTTTTCCAAACAACACAACCAATGAGGTAATCATTGTTTTCATTGGAGTGGTAGAATCCATATTTTGCAAGTACGTTGAGTATTGTGTAATTACATGGACAGATATAAAGATCAACACCAGTTATAACTTTTGCAAGCCCTACCCTTCCTTCGTTTACATACTTTCTTGCAACCTGTTAGAACCAAACATGGAAAATCCATCACTTTAAATTTAATCAAGGATTTATTATTCATACTGAAATCATATTATTCATATTTCATATATTCACCTTTTTTATTTCTTCTATTTTATCTTTTGAAGTTCCTTCTTTCCAATATAGGGAAACAACCTGTAAAAGATAAATTTTAGTATGTAGTTCAACCAACATGCTGGCAATAAATGAATAGAAGAATAACTATAGTAATTTCTTACCATCAATCTTCTGTTAGGTGAGTTTGGAAGACCTTTAATGTATGTTTCGAATTCATTTAATTTCACTTTCCCTTTCACTTCAACACGTTCAGTCCATTTGACATCAGGCATCTTTTCACCACTACACAATTGAATGAAATATACATTCAACAATAAGACAGATGATTGGATAGGAAAGAGTCACTGGTATAAAATGTGAGTTATTGAGTTGTCTACTTATGCAATGAAAAGTATATTATTAAGCTTATATTTTATACTTTTTCTAAACATGGAATTTGTCAAATACTATTCATATAATATTTCATGTAGATATTTATGACAAACTAGGTGACTATATGTGGTCATGATATAAATAGTATTAGACAAACTCAATGTTTAGAGAATATAGTGTAATGAACTTGGTGGTGAGGTTTACTTGTTAGTCTTAGGGGTATTTTAAGGGGAACTTCTAGGTTTATGGGGAGGGTTAATTCTGTAATTTCAAGAGCTATCGTGAAACTTGTGCTTACCTTGACTACTCACCTATGTGGACATTAGGTCAAGTTGAGCAAGTCTATAAGTACTTGAATTTTTCTACCTCTTACAAAAGCATAATACCCATTCTTTATTTATCAAGTATTTTGGATGGATTAAAAGACAATGGACATTATTTTTTTCTTTTCTAGTAAATGAGGTTTTAAGTGCAACCCCGACATTATGACCAGGGACTATCCGAGTTGACTTTGAAGCTACCATTACAGATGAATTGGTGAAAGAGTTGACATAAATTAGATTGTGAAGTAGAATAGTTGTGGTGGCGTAACAAATAGGATTTGGTGAATTTTCATAGAAAATAGCGAGAATCAGAGGATGATTCCCACAAACGATTTCACTATTTATGTAAAGAATAGAAGATCGATGACATGTAAACGTGATGGATTTTTGTTACCTTTGTCAATATTTTTATTATAAATTATTTTTGTTTATTTAGATAATATTTCTATTATGAATTTAAGTTTAGTTGGAAACCACATAACAAGATAATAAAATAAATGAATAACTTTTTCTTAAAAAATAATTTAAATATAAAAAAATGAAATTTAATATACTATAAAATAAAAAATAACCAAAAAAATAAGTTTAAGCAAAATGAAAGTTAATATAATATAAAAATGAAATTTAATAGAATATAAAATAAATTTAAAATTTAAAAAGTAATATTATTTTTAAAAATGTTAGAATATTAATTATTTTTATAAAAAATTACATATATAGTTTTATCATTTATTTAAAATATATAACATATTTATATATGGCATATATAACATATATAATAAATTACTTATTTGCTTGTGTTTTTTTATTTTAAAAAATAGAATTATTTATTTAATAGTGTCAATGAGTTGTTATAATAAATTACTTATTTGCTTGTGCATCAAACAAGTCCTAAAGTTATTGGTGTTCATTTTATTTTGCATTACTATTATACTCTCCCTTTCCACTCCAAATTCAAAAGAAATAGAAAATAAGACATGTATTATAACTTAAAATACTTTTACATCAATGTTAATGAAATTTTTTAAAATATGGTTATAAATATTCTAAACTTAAGAAGAAGAATAAATTAAAAAATAAAGTTTTAAGATATATTTACTTATTGATGGAATGATATTCTAAAAGAGAATATTATATTTAATATAATACTATAAATAATGGACGGTGAGATTATCTTAGTTTTTGTGGAAAACCTTCAGAATTTTTTGAAAAATATTAGTGTTGTGTATAAACTATTTTAACATTATTTTTAACCAATGTAATATTTTTTGATGTAGCAGAACAACAACAAATATATTAAAAGAAAATGTTCTAACAATAATTCATAGATTGAACTACTATATAATCCTTATATCATAGAGTTAACTTATATGGTAATATATGAGTTTTTTATTGAATGTTATTGTTAAATTATTTTATATGACTACATAAACAAAACACATGAATATTACAAGGGATATATTGTTGTTGGTAATTTTTTCCATACACGTATGCAACCCAATTATTGACCCTTTTTTGTTAAAAATAATTATTGATTATCCATAATTAATGATAAATATTGACAGCCACTGTTTGAAAAATATATTTTATAAACTTTTATGTATTTAATAAATTAAAAAATTAAATTGATTACTTTTTAACAAATAATTTTTATACAAAATATTTAAAGAGTGTTTTTAGGCTACTGTTCAACAAAATCATGTTAACACATCATATATTTATAAGAAATAGTCATGCTCGATAAAAAAAATAAGTAATTAATATGTATAAAAAATGAAATTAATAAAATTTATAATCTTTGTTAAGACATCAATAATTTTCATATTTAAAAAATTGTTAAAAATAAATAAATCTAATTTGATAGGAATTGTAAACTATAACATATTAAGTTCGGTTCTTATTGATTAAAAAAATTAAAAGCAATGAAAAGTTTGATATTTAAAAAAATGAAATAATTCTCATTATTTAACAAAAATAATTAGCTCTTTAGTAATGGATTATTATTAAAATAAAAAATAATTAAATAAAAATAAATAAAATCATTAAAATTATTACTAAATGGTTAAAATGAAATTTTTTGCTTTTATCTTTCTAATTTTTAATAAACCTATCGACTTAAAAAGAACATCTAATACACAGACATCAATCAAAGCCGTATGCATTATGATTCCTACTTAACATTATTATTATTTTTAAAAAAAATGTAAAAAAGTAAAAATAAATAAATAACTAATTTTAAAAGTAAATGGCTAAAATAAAATTTTTTGCTTTTGTTTTTCTAGTTTTTAATAAACCTATCGAATTAATATCTAATACACAGACATCAATTTTCTTTAATGAAGAAGTCAGTTATACTCATATTTTAATATCAAGTGGTTCCATGCTCATTAATGAAGAAGTTAGTTATACTCATATTTTAATATCATGAGCACTCTCATGGAGAGTATAATTTTCTTTATTATCTTTCATGTTTCACTTTAAAACTTGAATGTTCTCGAATGTTCTTCATTTTTTTGGATAGTCCTTCAATCCTTATCCACTGCAGCATCATTGATTGCAATCAATTTTCTTTGTTCTTCTCAGTTGTAAATGTATTCATCTTGATTTCATCGTCTTCTATCAATAATGGAGCTAAGAGTTGTTCAACTTTAAATTTTTCAGTCTCAAATCGATTCAGTGTTCTATGTTCATGTATGTGACAATATGAATTTTGTAACGGTCACGCAAAAACATAATGGTAACAATTATGCAGTATGGAGCAGGTCTATACGTAGAACTTTTGATGCTAAGAACAAATTACCAGTTATTTATGGCTCCAATAAATTTTGAATATTTTAATCAAGAATTATCGGAGAGGGGGTGGAGATGGAACCACTTGATACATTATTGACTCATAAATTGTGTTTCTAATTCTATAGTCAAACCATAATATTTCATGAAAATTCAATAGATGTGTGGAATGATTTTAAGGAAAGATTTTCTAAGATTGATCAAGTTTGTGTTTCTACGCTTACATTTTCAACTTAATAGCCTCAAACAAGGATCAAAATTTATTCTTGAGTACTTAATTGAAATGAAGACTATTTGGGGTGAGATAATTGCATATCAGCCAATTTCATTATGTACTTTCTCTCACCCTGCAAATGCAAAGTAGTGAGATCTGCAAGAAATTACATTCTTAAGGACTAAGTCATTCAGTGTCGCACTTGTCTAAATGATCAATTTTATGTTGTAAGGACACAAGTATTGTTGATGGAACCATTACCATCAATAATGAAGTTTATTCACTAATAGCTCAAGAAGAGAGAGATGTTATTCCTACAATAGTCATTGATGAATCCAACATACTAGTCAATGCTTATGATGTAAATATGGGTTATGGTCGAGGCATGTGTTTCAATCATGGAGGTAATGGTAAGAATAGTTTGAGGTATTTCACTTATTGTGATAGATATGGTCACACTATTGAGTTTTTCTATCAAAAACATGGCCATCAACATGTGAACAAACCCACCTCGTCTATAAATGCATCTAGCAACAATATACAAGGCTCTCAGAATATAATTGTTATGCATGGTATAAGCCACCAAGATCGTTTACTTTCTTGTCTTACTCGGGAGAAATAAGATTGGTTTGTATGCTTTCTCCAACAAGCAAATTTGATGTCTCCTGATAAACATGAAGTTGGTTCATGTTCTAATCAACTTACCACGTCTCTTTCTCCTCATTGATGTCTTCCACCAAATGGGTCAACTGCGTCAGGTACTCCTATTGTCATTTCTTGTTTTGTAAGTAGCAATTCAAAATTTTGATTGCTTAATTATGGAGCAAACGGTCTCATTTATTCTTCTAAACAATTTTTTGAGTCATTTTATCACATTAGGCCCATTCAAGCCCATTTACCAAATGGTAAATCGGTCCAAATGCATTCTGTTAGTAATGTTCAAGCTTCCTCTACTTTATGAATCACTAATGTTTTATATCTAAAAGAGTTTAGACTAAATCTTATATTTGTATCAAAATTGTGTCAATCTTTAGCATAAACAGTCAAATTCACTAATGAGCATTGTTGCATACAATAAATAAAGTTCTTGAAGGTGATTGGTTTGGAAAATCATGTAAATGGAGTGTATTAACCAAACATAGAGGATAAACTCACAAACCATGTCAACCTCACATCCTTATAAAGACTCAAAAATGATAACACCTTAAACACGTCTTAGTGTAATTTTTCAATTTCTATGACATCCCTTTGGAATTTTAGGTTAAGCCACTTATCTAGCCATAGAATGTCTCATATGTCACATTTGTATTCATGTATTACACATTAAAATAATTCTTTTTGACATATGTCAGTTTACTAAACAAAAGAAAATTCATTTTAAAGTTAGTACTTCACATACAACAACAACAACCAAGTCTTATTCCACTAAGTGGGTCTCTACATGGATCAACTTCGGCCATAATGTTCTATCCAAGACCATTATTTCATCTAAATTGTTAATCTTGATATCTTTCTTAGTAACTTCTCTTATAGTTTTCCTAGGTCATCCTCTACCTTTAACTATTTGACTCTTGTCCATCTGATCTACTTTCCTTACCACAAAATTTATAGGTACTCTCACTACATGTCCAACACTCTCTTTAATATTGTCATTTCTAATCTTATCGTGTCTAGTTTTACCATAAATTCAAAGAAACATCCTCATCTCTACTACACTTACTTTATTCTCGTGTTTATTTTTAAGCATCCAACATTTTGTCTCGTACAACATTAAACGTCCAACATTTTCTCTTCAACTTGAGCGTTTATGTCCCATAAAATACCTAAGGCCCTCCTCAATTGAAAACCACTCAACTTGAATTTGGTGGTTTACATCCCTTCAATATAAAAATTTCATCATTGTTGATATTGATCATACAATTATCACCGTTGAAACACCTACCATATTTGAGCAAACCAATCATGCCACAACTAAGCATTCAAATCCCATTCATTTCATAAAACACTCAACAAGAAACAAACATCCTTCGTCATATATCAAATATTATATATGCAGTTCATTTAATTATGGAACAAACCTATTATCCTCGGGTATGAATTATCCCATATCAAACTATGTCTTATTCAAATATGTCTCCTTCATAGAATTATTTTTCCATGTCCATATACACCCTACATGAACCAAAGACATATGATGAGGTGAGAAAATTTGAGTGTTAGAATCAAGCTTTTCAATTTGAGTTACCAGCTCTTAAAAGAAAAGGCATGTGATAGCTTATTGACTCACCACCCAACATCAAACCAATTGGTTTCATATGGATATACAAAATAAAATTACATGTTAATGGCTTAGTGAAAATATTCAAATCTCGATTGGTGGAAAAGGGCTACAAACAAAATGAGGGAAATGGATTACTTGGACACATACTCACTTGTGTCAAAGTTAACCACTATCAGACTTGGCATTGCTCTTGCAACCATCAATAAATTGGTTCATCCATCAATTAGATGTAAATGATGCTTTCTTACATGTAAAATCACAAGATATTTACATGAATAACCCATCATGCATTATTTCCTCTAAACTCAATCAAGCGTGTAAGATCATTAAATCATCATATGACCTCAAGCAAGCCAAAAGTAAATGGTACGAAAGGCTCACGTCCTAACTCTTTAAACATAAATTTCATCTATCCAACTCTAATCATTTACCTTTCTTGTACTTTATGTTGATGACACCATGATTGCATGTAATTCATCAAATGAGTTCGACAACATCAAAAAAATACTCCAACACACAATCCAAATACGTAATTTAGGACAAATGAAATACTTCCTAGGTTTTGTAGTGGCTCATTCTAAACATGAAATCACTATATGTCAGAGAAAATATTGCCTAGCTTTGATCAGATGGTTGGTTACTCGAATGAAAAACTATTACAACCCCTACAAATCCAACCAACAAATTACTAAATGATATAAGTCATGCTTTCACATATGTTCCTCGATATAGGTGCCTCATTAGAAGGATGCTTTACCTCACTACCACAAGACCCGATATCACATTCATCACACACCAGTTAAGTTAGTTTCTCGCATATCCCACTATCATTCATGAAAAATATTCCACTAGAACATTAAAATACTTAAAAGGATGTCTTGATATAGGTATATTCTTCCTTAGAGACTCATCACTGCAACTCATTGGTTTCTCAGATAATGATTAGGTTGGTTGTAGGGAAACTCGAAGGTCCACCTCTGACCAATGTTTCTTCCTTCACAAGTCACTCATTTCATGGCTCATAAAGAAATAACTAATTCTTTCTAGATCATCCTCTGAGGATGAATATCTTGCTCTTGGTACAATAACATGTGAAATGAAATGGCTAGTTTATCTTCTTCAAGACATCCAAATTTCATGTGTTTAAACCACTTGTTTTATATTGTAAAAATATTAGCGTCATTCATATTTCATACAATCTCATTTTTCATGAAAGAACCAAGCATTTAGAGGTTTGTTGACATATAGTTTGAGAGAAATTGCAAGTTGGTGTGTTTAAACTCTTTCCAGTCCCAACCAAAGATCAACTCGTCGACTTCTTCACGAAACGTCTTCTTCCACAACCATTTCATCTGCTACTATCCAAGTTGGGGATGATCAATATCTATCCTCCAACTTGTGAGGGGATATTACACAATAACACTAAAAATTCTATCATTATATATACAAGTTAGTTAAAATATAATAACTAACTTATTAATTAAGTTAGTTAAGTAATTATAGTTAGTTATAGTTGGTTAAAGCTTATGATTGCATGCTTAGGCTACATCATAACTAACATAGATGTCATATACTACTATATAAGCAAAGTTGTACATTCATAATAATTAATGAAGAAGTTAATTTTATTCAAATTAACCACCTATTTTAATAAAATCATAAGACAAAGTATAAATTCATCAATACAACGAATGCATTGTCTTCAATCAAGTGAAGTACTAAGAGAATTACTCAAAATATACAGCTTGGACAAAGCTAAAGCCAACTCTACTCTGATGGGTACTTCCTTCAATTTGGATAAGGATGAAAGGAGGAAAGCCAGTTGAAGAAAGCAGGTACCGAGTTATGATCAATTCTCTCCTTAATCTCATAGCATCTCATCTTGATATCATTTTTTATGTGTGTCTTTGAGTCCATTTTCAAGCATTCCTGAAAAAATTATATCTCACTGCGGTAAACCGCATTATGAGACATCTCATTGGCACACCACTAATAGATTTAGGTACTCCCAAAGGGACAAATTATGTCTTAGTCGGGTACGTTGACTCTGATTTTGATGGGTGTAAATTAGATCGAAAAACTACCAGTTGTACGTGTCACTGACTTAGTAAATAAATTGTCCTCTAGCATAGCAAGAAACAAGCAAGTGTAGAAATTTCCACAGCTGAGTCAAAATACATTGTTGTGGATAGTTGTTGGGCTCAAATTATCTAGATGAAACATCACCTAAGTGATTATGAAGCTAATCTTGGTCCTATCTTGATAAAATGCAACAACACTAGTTCCATAAACCTCAGGAAAAATCTAGTACTTCACTCTTGGACTAAACACATTGAGGTTAGGCACCATTTCATACGAGATAATGTCATAAAATAGGATTGTGTGATTAAGCATGTGTCTTCATTTAGTCAACTCACAAATATTTGTATCAAGCCTCTTCCTAATGAAAATTTCTTTTCCATAAGAACTAAATTAGAAATATTGAATGAATCATGCATAGACTAATATTTTCTAAATGCATTTCATCTTCTTTTTCTTCTTCCCTTTCTCTATATGGTATACATGATCTATGTGCTACCTAATAAAAATATCTTTTTCATAAGAACTGGACTTGGAATGTTAAATCAATCATGCTTGGTCTAATATTTCTAAATTCCTCTTCTCCTTCTTCTTCTTCCCTTTACCTATATGACAAACATGGTCTATGTTGCCTTGTGTTTATTTTATATCCTTTTGATAATGCCAAAGGGAAAAAAGTATACTCTCAAGGGGAGTAGGGTATACTCTCTATATTTGTCAATGGGAATTTAACTACTTCAAACCATTGATGTCGTTTTCTTGTTTATCCACCTCTCTGAGAGATATGTTTCCATCATCAAAAGGGGGAGAATATGGAGTAATTTTCTTACAGTTACAATCATATGCAAATATTAGTAGCAATTGATCCTGGAAGGTTTTGATGTTGACAACACCTAATGTCAAGCAGAGTTCGACAAAGTCATTGAAGATATTTGATCAAGCAACCTAGGGTGATGGTATCTATCAAAGAAGCCATATCAAGCCTCATCAGATAAAGAAGTCAAGTCCCACATGAAGTGTTGAATCCATGGTGAATCTAGGAAGGGATCTTGAAGCTTCAATGTTGTAAAAGAGAGGAAGTGTAAAAGCTCGTATGCTCATGTTTCTTAGTGATCAGTGTATTGTAAAAGTATAAGAGTGTCTCCTAAGATACTAAGAAAACTCTCTAACACACACTAAAATGTTTTGAAGTCTCCCTGCTTTAATATCACCAAAAATGTTTTACACAAGTAACTAGTTTGTTACTAGCTCTAATCTTTTAGGAGTGTGTTTATACAAGATAATTGACTAGCATATTAGGGCTAATCATTTATCTATTTTGTAATATCTCGTAATTGATTAAGAGGGCTTCTAATCGATTAGTGATGACGAATTTGAAAACCTTTCACATTTAGACTACATAATTGATTAAACCTATCTCATAATCAATTATGAGCATTCAAAACCCAATGGATAATTTTCCTTTTTAAGCTATATTTTTTCCCATATAAAGGAGGTTTTTCCTCATTTGAACACACCAAAATTCGGATTTCAACTATCATTTTCTTATTCCGTCTCTTTTCTTCTTCTATATTCGTTACTAAAGTTGCCTTAGCGTATTGGGAGAGAAAAATACTCCAGATACTTTTTTATTGTATTGGTGAAATTGGGCTTTATTTTTTTCATCAAGAATGTGGTTCTCTTCTTTGATATATTTGGTTCTTGAGATTGTTCTAATAAGACCTCTGTTTGGTTATTGAGATTGTTATAGTAAAATCTCTATTTAGTTCTAGAGATTAGTTGGTAAAATATTTGTTTGTTATGTTAGCTCAACCGTCAAAGTTTCATTTGGTTCGAGGATCTGTCTGTGTAAAATGTCCCATCTTTGTACGTAATAAGATTCGTGGGCATATCCATAAAAGCTCAATACATGATTTTAATAGAACCTTGTTGGAGCACAAGATGAAGATGAAAGAAGAGAGAAAAGAGAGAGAAAATGGTTATAACAAACTCTCAAAAGTGGAAGAAAAATTATGTTATTCTATTATATTGAAAAACGATTACAAGAGTTACTTAAATACATAACTCAAACTGTCGCGTCAGCAAAACAACAAAATCTAAAACTCATAAGCTAAGCTAGATTATGAGTAGGCAAATTCTATGCTACACTGAGTAAGGTTTCTGAAGCATGTAGCTTTTGAACAATACACCTTTTGAAACAACTTCTAACTACTGCTTCTGACTAAAACTCTCAAAAGCTTCTGACTAATACATGATTTTGAATAATTAATTACTTTTGCACCATCCCTTAATTCATATAAAGCTAATTAAAATCTACAACATTAATTCCATCTCTCAAGTGGACAAAATGTCCAGTCTTGGTAGCTCTATTCATAACATCTACAAGTTGCTTCTGGGTGCTACAATGAATAACTTCTACCACTCCATTCTGAACTTGATTTTGTAGAAAATGAAACTTCATGTTAATATGCTTGCTTCTTCCATGAAGAACTGGATTATTGGCAAGGCTTATGGCTGATTTGTTGTCAATCATCAGCTTCACAAGCTTGTGCTCTTATTGATCTAATGATTATGCACCAAATTCATAAGCCAAATAGCATGACACACAAACAAAACACCTACAATGTACCCAACTTCACAGGTTGACAATGCAACCACTGGTTTCTTCTTGGAGCACCAAGAGATAGGACCTTCCAAATACTTAAAAAAATATCTAGAAGTACTTCTTATGTCAACTCTATCTCCACACCAATAAGAATCTCAATATCACATCAGTTATGATTCATACTTAGCACCAAAAGGGAATAACACATCATACTTAAGAGTCCCCTTAACATACCTCGGAATCCTGAAGGTATCTTGGTAATGTGACTACTTTAGTTTGTTTATAAACCTATTTACCATTCCAACTGCATAACATACGCCATGTCTGGTGTTATAGATATGTCTCAATGAGCCAACCATTTGTTTACAATTTGTAGCATCTACGTCATCACCCTCAACATTAGAATCCAACTTGTGCTTCGTTTCAGCAGGTGTGATTGCAGTATTGCAGTTTGTCAACTCGAATCTCTTCAAACGTTCAAGTTCATACTTCAACTGATGCAAAATGATACCCTTCTCAGAGTATAAAATCTCCATCCCTATAAAACATACCATATTTCCCAGATCAATCATCTCAAACTCATTCATTAGCACTTTCTTGAACTTCATTATCTAATATGAGCAACTTCATGTCAACAATATGTCATCAACATAGAGGCGCACTAGAATCATATTACCTTCAGAAGTATTCTGAACACAAATACTATACTCCATCTCACACTTTCTAAATCCTTAGAGCTTGAAAAATGAATCAATTTTTAGATTTCAAGCTCTAGGAGCTTGTTTAAGTCCATATAATGCTTTATGTAACCTGCACACCATCCCTTCTTGATTCTTTTTCATAAATCCAGAAGGTTGTGACACGTATATCTCTTCTTGCAATGGACCGTTCAAAAAGGCAAATTTCACATACAAATGTATTAGAGACCAATTCCTATTTGCAGTTATAGCAATCATTAATCTGATTGTTACATGTCAATCTATATGCATAAACATTTCAAAGTAACCTAACACATATTTCTGTAAAAATCCTATTGCCACTAACCTTGCTTTGTGTTTTCCAATTTATCCATCTAGATTTTGTTTCACCTTGAAAACCCATCTGACATTGATGGCTTTCTTGTTCTTTGGAAGCTCAGCCAACTCCTAAGTCTTGTTTCTTTCTATAGCCTCAAGTTCTACTTCCATGGCCTCCAGTCATACTTTCTTCTTGAGCACTTCTTCAACACTAACTGGTTTAGAGTCTACTAACATGGCACACTGAATAACTTCCCCTTTAAAGTCTATCTTAGTATCTTGCAACATGTCAAACTTTGCAAATCTATTATATCTAACGATTCCTTTATGGTCTGGTTTCAGAAGTTGGACCATCTTCACAAGCTTCACCTTCATAGGCATGGCCATCGTCAGAGGTTGAATTACCATGAGATTCAAGAGTACCATCAGAATCTGAATCATCATCAGATTCACCTTTTGAGTTTTCTTCAGCTTCTGAGTTACTATCAGACTCTGACTCGTCTTCAGACTCAGAATTATCACCAGACTTTGACTCATCTTTATAGTCATAAATCTCTTAATAAGTTAACTCAAGTGCTAACATTACACCAGAGTTGGATTGAGACTCGTTCCAATCTCATGCTTCTGATTCTTTCAGAATAACATCTCTGCTGAGTTCCACCTTATTAGTTATTGGACCATAAAGCTTATATGCACTTTCCAGTAGCACATGGAATATGTTTATAACAAACATAACCAAATACCCTGAAATGACTCACACTTTACTTATCACCAGTCCGCTTCTCAAAAGGAACAGTTTCCTTCAACTTCTTTGTTGGACATCTGTTGAACACATATACTGTAGTAGCAATAACTTCTCCCCACAAGGTGTGAGGCAGCTTCTTCTCCTTCAGCATGCTCATTTTCATATCAAGCAAAGCTTTATTTCTTCTTTCAACAAGATCATTATGTTGAGGATTGTATGGAGCAGTCACCTTATGCTCAATTCCATTCTCCTCACAGAACTTTATGAACTATGTAGAGTTATACTCACCTCCACCACCAATTCTGAGAACTTTCAGCTTCTGACCACTTTGTTTTTCAGCATTCACCTTGAACTTCTGAAACTCATCAAACACCTCATGCTTAAATAGGATGAGTGATACCCATGTCATTCTTATGAACTCATCCACAAACGACAAAAAATATTTGTTTACTCCAAGTGAAGGTACTTCAAATGGTCCAAAAACATAAAAATGTACTACTCACAAAACATGTTTTTCTCTTGAGGCTACTTCTGATGCAAATGGAAATCTAGGTTGCTTGCCTTTCATGCATATCACACATGACTTCTCAGGCTTCATAATCTTGGGAATGCCATATACCGACTGTCGCATCCGCGAAAAACAACCGGCGAGCTAAAAAAACAAAACACACACAGAGCCGCCACTGCGCGTTATTTATCCCAAGATAGGGAAAGGAAACGCTCAGAGAAACCTGGAAAGGAAATGGTCTCGCGACCAAAGAGAAAGGGTAAGGGAGTCGGTTACGCAAGGGGAAGGTATTAGCACCCCTCACGTCCGTCGTACTCGACGGGATCCACGTTCTAAAATAAAGAATAGGTTGCTAAAACATCACACACACACACAGGGAAACGCAGGTGGGGTTAAGAGAAGGGAGCTCGATAGGACATCGCATCCTACACACACAGGGAAACGCAGGTGGGGTTAAGAGAAGGGAGCTCGATAGGACATCGCATCCTATGCCTACATATCTTGTCTGGAACAAGAATCAGAGCCACTGTAGTTCGGCTTACGCACGCCAAACAACACAAAACGCACAAACAGATGGCAAACATGGAGCCCGACAACCACTTGATGGAATTACGTCAGCATCCGAACCAAAACACGCAAAAGGGGCAAACGTGGAGCCCGACAGCCAATCACTGGGCTTACGTCGGCATCCGAACCAAACACGCAATCAGATAACAAGTAAACGCACGCAAAAAAGAAAAAGGTTGCCCGGAGTGGTCTCGCACGACCACCTGCCTACATACCTTGTCTGGAACAAGGATCAGGGCGATGTAGTTCCCCCTGAAGGGACTGAATTACTAGCCAGAAACTAGGGGAAGACACACTTCCAGGGAGCTGGACTCGAGCCTAGTGTTGTCATGCATCGTTACCCTAAGTTCAGTTTTCTATCCTACTTGCATAAGCAAATTACTCCTATCCAGGAAAGAAGCAAGCATACAAGCATACAAAAATAATTCAAGCATACATCAAATGAGAACAAGCATCTCAAACAGATATCCACATAGCACGCACTATAACCAAACAAGTGGGCTCACACAATAGGTTTGACTGCCTCAGCAAGTCATCTGTACGGGCTGTGTTTGCTCTTAACCTTGCCATTACGAGGCTAAGGTGAAGCAGATGAAAAGGTGAAGTGAGGATCAGACCTCACAGCTCTTATCCCTGACCAGGGAGAGCTTCAGACAAAGGAGCGTGGGTCCAGAATGGAGGGACCCTTCTATGCTCAATGACTCTGACTCGATTGTGCGACAGCACAGATCTTGGGTTTGTGCCCCAATGCATCAACACACAGCCGTGTGAGCAGAGGGACGACACACAGAATAGTGGGGGATAGATTGCATATCCCTATCTTCCACCAATTGCCTTGATTAAGGACTTTACCTGCTTAGGCACAATATTAAACAATCGCAAACATCGCCTCTTAAGGAGGACTTCAGACAGTTTGCCCGGTCAAATAACAGACCGGGTCTCCAGACTACATGAAGTTAGGAAGTTATACCTCAATGCAAGTTGCTTAAGCAAAGCAAAGCAAAAGTTCACAAGGAACTGAGCAACTAAAAGTACCTGGAAACAGTCAAACACAGTTAGTACTCAGACAGACAAAAATAAACAGCAAGTATTAATCAGTCAGACTATACAAACTAATGCACAACAAAGGCAAGCTATGAGCTCAAGCCCAAACTTCACAACCTACAAAACAAAGTTATGTTAGTGTACAAACATCAAACAACATCAATTGAATTGACTTGGATCATTCTCCATAAGCATTGCACCTTTTCATCCTGAAAACTCAATCAAATGTTAGAAACTAGACCACTAGGCCAAGCCTAGGGTCCAAAGGCAAGAAAAATTCCTAAACAGCAAGGGATATCCAACCAAAGTCAAATTAATGTCAAAAAAAAGCCAACACAATTAGTCCCATGTCCATATCATTCATCATGTTCCTTTTATGCACAAAACAAATCAAACTAGTTCAAATGGAACACCAAACATCCAAACAGAACTATTGCATTCAATTCCATATCAAAACAATTCCAAAAATCCTCAAATAATTTACACCTAAACAGGACATAATCAAGGTCTAGCATGTCAAATTTTAGCTTAATTGGACAAAGGAAACCATGTCAATGAAAATCAACAAAAACAGACACAATTACATGCTCCAAATCACAACATCAACACATGCATTCACTTCAAAAATTCATAAGTCCATGAAAACAATAAAGAAATGAATGAGACTAAAACAGGGATGTCATACCATGTGTCTACAACAATCATACCAAATTTCATGTTCATTCAATACCATATGAGCATTTCACATCCAAATTACAAACATGTACCACATGGACTTGCATATTTGACCAACAGAGATGAAAAATAGCAATCAAATTGAAAATGCCACATAAAATTCCACAAAAATTCACATAGCATCTTAACATGTTAATGAACATCCATGCAAAATTTCATTCCATTCTAACAAACCTAAATCATTCAGATAAATCCAGCAAGTTGACATAATGAGGTGTGACACAAATTGTCACACCTAGGTTCCAAAATTCATAACTCAAACACCAGGAATCCAAAATTTTTTAAATTTACATGTAAATCACCATTAGCCAGTCCACAATCATCACAAAAATTTTCAAGCATTTCTTTGTAAACATGAGAATTTCACAATGGATATGGTAGAATGTATCAAATTTACATACATGTGAAAACATCCCTAGGTCAAACTAAATATTCACCATGCACAACTTCCAAAAATAAGTCAACAAAATTCTAGAGTCAAAAAGGAAGTCAACAAAAAAATCCACATATTTTTCTGATTTTTTATTAATTTTTTATGAATTTTCTAAAGTGATTATGATTTTTTAAGAATTTTTATGAATTAATATAATTAAGTGAATTTTACAGTGGCATAGTCGTAATTAACATGAACAGTACTGCGGTAAACTCCTTATTCAAATTTTCAAACAGGATTATGGATCAAACACTCTACATTTCCAGAAAACCATCGTCTTCAACCCAGGCACACCAAGAACACGAAGAACACGAACTTCCACCAAAATCAACAAATGAACATCCGTTGGAACCGTCTCTTAACGTAGAATCCAAATATCAACCTAATTTTGTCCAATTCTTCCTATGTTTTCTAAATCGATGGAGTTAGGGTTTGGTATCGTATCTTAAATTCCAGATTACGTGAGCTATAGTTATCAATTTCACAAACCAATCACATCATCACAATCTACGTTCTTCAGTCTACACAACGCATACCAGCAATCAAAGGATCATGACATTCGAATTTTCGATTACCTGGAATGGCAGCGGAGATGTGATGTTCTTCGCGCGTTTTAGCTTCAAACAGATGGAGTAGAAGCTTGTGGAAGGTGAGTAGAATGCTTGAATTCAGTTGATGTTGCTCCTAGTGCTCGAAACTTTGATTCACCATCGATGCATTCAAACTGGACAGTCGTGTATTAGAGCTTGATTGATGATGAAAACCAAAAACAGATGGAATAGATGATGAGAGGAAGTGGCAACAAGAAGAACTTCGAAAATTGAGCAAGAATTGGGGAAGATCTTGTCAATTTTTGGTTTTGGTGTTCTTGAGAATTTGAGAGAATGTGATGAGTTTTTGGATCTGATTTGGTGAAATGTGAATTCTGTTATGATTTGATGATGATTAACAATATATACTCAAGCTTAATCCATGTTTAATCATGCTAATTAATCAAATGCCAAGTGATTACCAAAAATGTCATTTTCACACCAAGGGGCAAAATTGTATTTTCACATGCCAGCTCATGACAGCTCATGGACAGCTCACACACTCTCAAAATGACATGTGTGAGCTGTTGCAACTTGGCTTATACTCATTGGATGTGTATTTTGGAAATTCCACATGTGATGGCTATGTATTCAATTATTCAAGTTCATTTCAAAAGCCATTTTCCAAACCATGAAGCCTTAGCATATTATGATGATTCCAACAACTTTCAAATGCCATTTATGAAGTGTTGCAAAAATCCCCACTCAAAAATTCCAATTATTTCACAAGTTGGACAATTTTGCCCCTGGTTCATTTAACTGTCCAGTTGAAATTTGACTTTTTGCATTGACCATTTTTGGGAAAATCCAATTATGCACCATGAAATTACATGTCAAATGGAGTTTGTGCATATAAAGAACTTCCAATTTGGATGCTCCATGTGGAAGTTATGGCCTCCCGATTATGGGTCATTTTTGAAATTCACTGAGCCATATCTTGACAACCATTCATGGGATTTTCAAGTTCTTGGACTTTTTGGAAAGGTGAAAACAAGATCTACAACTTTCATGTTGAACAAATTTCCATTTGAAGCTCCCTTGGACATTTTATTTTGAGGTCAACAACTTTCCATTTTTGGAAACTTCAATTACAAGTCACTTTCTATTTTTGGCAGTTTTTGTCCTGACTTGATTTTCTTCATCCTTAAGCTTTGAGATGTCAAATAACACTTGTCCCAACATGAATGAAGTGTATCCAACTCATTTCCACCTCCAAATCCATCAAACCATGTACAGTTGACCACAGTTGACTTTTTCAACTGATAGATGAATTTGGCAATGCATAGATCAATCTGAGCCCCAATCTTCAACTGAAATGGCTCAAGGGTGAAACCCTAGCCTCAATTATCTCCATATAATCATATTATGAACCCCATAGCCATCATAAACCCCATCTCCTGACTATGCCCTGACTGGCCCAATGCAACTGATTAGGGTTGACCAGTGGTCAAAACCCTAATCTCAAGGAATGAGCTTCAACCTCCTGATAAAATCAAACCATGATGATGATGATGTATCACTTCAATCAAGATGAAGATCAATATCCTTTGAGAATCACAAAACCCTAATTCACAGCCCAATCCTCAGATGGCCAATGATCAATCAAATGAACCCTAGGCTTGCACTTTGATTTTCTCATCCTCTGATCAAGACTTGAGAGGATAACTTGCACAATGTAACCACATGATATGCAATATGCAATGCCTAATGACCTAAAAATGTATGCCATATGATAATGCTAGTCCCAAGAGAAGAGGGCAAATTTTGAGGTGTTACAGCTGCCCCTATTCAATCCACTGTGAACCTGTCGATACGAATAGCCTCGGCTTTCGGATGATCAGGATGAAGAGTGATTGAATACCAAGAACAGACGAATAATTTGCACTCTGATGGGATAATAATTAACAACGCCTGTCAGCATCGGCGAAGAAACAAACTCTGAAAAACGTCGATCTGGATACCAAAATAAATGGTAACTCAGGGATAACCATGGCCTGATCACCACACATCCACTCGGGATTATCATCTCTTCCTTTTTTATGCTTTTCTTGAACCCCGAATTTTTTTTCTTTCGCGCAAATGATCCCAGATCACTGCATTTGAACCCCGAAATCTTCTTTCTTTGTGATAACTCCGCTGGCAATCGTCGGAAATAACACCAATCACCACTCTGATGGCGACATATCAAAGGGTACATCTTTAACCAGACACTGACAGATGACCGGGGAGAAACTCGATGTTTACAGGCATCGAACGATGATGTTTTACAGGACACCAAAGAAAACTCGACCAAACATTAAACAATGACTGGGAGAAAACTCGATGTTTACAGGCATCGGACAATGATGTTTACAGGCATCAAACAATGATGTTGACAGGACATCGAACAATGATGTTGACAGGACATCGAACTATGATGTTTACAGGCATCAAACTATGATGTTTACAGGCATCAAACAATGATGTGGACAGGCATCAAATAAGGATGTTTACAGGCATCAAACAATGATGTTTACAGGCATCACACAATGATGTTTACAGGCATCAAACAATGATGTTGACAGGACATCGAACTATGATGTTTACAGGCATCAAACAATGATCGACCAGACATTAAACAATGACTGGGAAATAACTTGACGTTGACTGGACATCGAATGATGATGTTGACTGACACCAAAGAAAACTCGACCAGACACTTACTGATGACTGGGAAATACTGCTGCTCACAATGCTGAACTCCTCGGAGTATCGTCTTCACTATCCGGCAAAACCAAATCCCAAGCGGTAACCACGGCTTGAATCGCGCTGATCGCGTAACGTCCTTTGATGTTATTTCCATCTCTGTCCGACGGAAACATTTCCTCCAATATCGCACTACTGGGGAACATTGCTGATCTGACGTCATGATGCTAAACTCCACAGAGTAACATCTTCGCTTTCTGGCACAACCACCTCTCAAACGGTAACCACGGCTTGAGACTAGCTATATGCTTGCAATATGATGCATGATTGATTTTTTCTGCGTAATGCTCCAAAATTATGGAAATGCTACGCGCTTTAGTATTTTTCTATGCAACATGCTATGCTATTTTTACATGATGAATGCATAAAAAGTATCCCTCTCAAGGACTCTTCTGAAGAGCTCGAGACACTCTGCTGAGGAACTCGACATTGCTCCAACTCCACCCTGCTGGGGAATAGTACTGCTGCTGGGAATAAGCCACCCTTGCTGGGGAAAACCTCCTTTGCACCCAATCCGCTCGGGAATTTGCTGGGGATAAGCACCACCAACACTCTGTGGGGATACAGTCTTTTGACTTGCTGGGGATATACATCCATCTCTGCTTCGGGAACCCTCACAGATACCTGACGACTTCACTGGGGAAATGCTCACAGATACTCTGCTGGGAAACAACAACCTCCAGGACTGACGACTGGGGAAGCATTCGATCTGAAACCCGCTGGGGATAACCATCCTGACCCTGCTAGGGGAAATGAATACTACTCCGCTGGGGACAACCCATGCTATCCATAGGTAGAATCAACTCAGCTGGGCATGCAAAAATCCGTCCGCTACGGGAACTTGTCCAATCCACTGGTAGGATGAACATTGCTGGAGATATATTTCACTGAAACCCGCTCCACTCGGGGAGTAGCCACCTTCAGACCTGGCTGCTGAAGAAACACCACTTTAAACCTGCCGGGGACAATCATCTCGACTCGGCTAAGGGAACCATAGACCTTGGATCTGCTGGGAAATTGGTCCCATGATTCTGCTTGGGGATTTCGCTGGGGAAATGGGAAAAGTTGGTACAGAACACCTGTCGACTCATCGAACCAGGGTATCCACCTCCCAATCTCGTATCGGCTTTCCACTATTGAGAATTCCCAGACTCGTCTGGACCTTTTCTGCTCCATCATCTTGTATTCCCAATCGCTCCGCGCTCGACGGAAACGTACTCCTGGGATTTATACAGACTTTCAATTTTCCGACTTTGAAGAGTCTTCTTGATTAGTTTCAAGGGTCGTCGGACGTCTCGTCGTTTCTCCGTCCCTTCTTCATGCACTCGTCCCTGGTTGGACCCTGCGGGGAATTACATACTTCCAAGTCTTCCGACTTTGAAGAGTCTTCTTGGTTAATATCCAGGACCGTCGTACGTCTCAACGTCTCTTCTTCGTCATCCCTTCATATTCATCCCTGAGCGAACTTTCTGGGGATTTGTTACCAAGCTTCCACATCACAACCTGCAAGTGAGTGAAGAATATCTAACAGTTCCTGCAAAACAGATCGTTAGATAAAACCGTGCCCCAGGCGTGTCAAGATTTCAACACTTGAGTCACTCAACCTTCCAAATAAGATTTCCAGCTTTCAATCTTATAAACATGCATTGGAAGGGACCTGTATGTCTTAAAATGCAAAATTCTTTATCAAAAAATATCTGGATGTTTTTGCAATCAAAGCGGTAATGAAAAACAAAAACCAAATTATTTGATTGAATATGCATTTTATTGATTGGAAAAAAATGTGGCTCAAATGAGCAATACAAAGGAAACAATTCCTGAAAAGAGGTAATTGCGCACAAAAGGAAAAATCTATCCTAATGGCAATGTGAAACCCGTGATCTCATCGAGTTCCAACTCGGTTACACCCCATATGTCCTCAGACTCTCCACGCTTTCTGCCTTCTGAACAAGACGTTTCTGATTGATCCCCACCGGGTATTATCCATGAAGCTTTAACCAAAGCGCAAACGATCATGCTAGACGCAGTTGTCCGTTTCAATCCCTCTTTTGCCTGGACCGCCCTTCCGGGTTTTCAGTCCACCGGGATACCCCTTTTTGCCCAAGTCGCCTTTTCAGGTTTTCGACTTGCCGGGTGTACATTTTTCATTTTATCCCTAATTTTTGCCCGAACCTTTCTTTCTGTTTTTGGTTCGCCGGGATGCCCATTTTTGCCTGGACTATTTTATTCTTTTCGTCCAGCGGGTCAATTTACACGAAGTATTTTTTAACTGCGTCCGCATTCAAAGGGGATGGAAAATCCTCGCCATCCATGGTCGTTAGCAACAAGACTCCACCAGAGAAAACCTTCTTGACCACGAATGGACCTTCATAATTCGGTGTCCATTTGCCCCTTCGATCGTTTAGAGGAGGAAGGATCCTTTTCAGCACCATATCACCTACGTGATACACCCGAGGTCGCACCTCCTTGTCAAAGGCCCGCTTCATCCTTTGCTGGTATAACTGCCCATGACAGATGGCTGCTAGCCTCTTTTCTTCTATCATGCTCTCTTCATACCGGGTCCTTACCCATTCGGCCTCTTGCAACTTGACATCCATCAGGACTCTCAAAGAGGAAATCTGAACCTCCACAACTAATACAGCCTCCCTTCCATACACCAATGAGAAAGGATTTGCCCCAGTAGATGTACACACCGACGATCAATACCCAGGATGCGGTCTTCGTACTCAGCCACCATGGTTGGTGTATTCAAATGTCATCCGGGCAACAAAAGCTTATTCACCTTAACCTCCCCATCAGACATCAAAATCCGTTCGGATTTGGGGTCAGGCCCCTCCTCCGGGATCGGTTACTCTCAATCTTTCGATTAGAGCACCTCGAGATGTCCTCATCAGGGAATCCAAACTTCATCGGTTGACAATCCTCAATGGGTTGTTGGGCAATGTAATCAGACAATACACCCCTTGATTGCTTTCTGAGAGTGTCACAAATCAGTCAACATTCTTTCGCCTTTTCACAACCCGTCCGGTCAATGTTGGATTCTCAAACCCATACTTGATCGGATCCATCTTGAAAATCCACAAAGTGGTATGAACCAGCATATACTGTCTCAGTCGGCGAGCAGCCTATGCCAAAGTACAGCAAGTTCCCCGAGCAGTGAATGCATTGTTTCACAGTCGGTAAACTTTTTGCTAAGGTAAATTGCATGCTCTTTTCGACAAGACTAGTCATGCTGACCCAATACACCTCGCAGACCCCTCGAAGGCCGTCAAGTACCAGATTAACAATCGCTCCTTCCACAGGGAGGCGTCAGAATCAGAGGTTCCTGCACTTATTCTTTTATTCCTTCAATGCCCCTTGGCAATCATTATTTCACCTGACCGTTTGATCTCTTTTTTTCAACAACTTGAATATAGGTTCACCCGTGGCTGTTAGATGAGATGTGAACCATGACAGGTAGTTCAATCTATCTATGAAACCACGAACCTCTCCCTTATGTTCTCGGTTCAGGTATTTTTTTTTTAGCAGGATCAACCTCGATTCCTCTTTTCCACTTATGATGAACCCCCAACATCTTACCGGATCGCACTCTGATAGTGCACTCATTCCAATTCAACCTCAGTCTGAATTATCTCCACTGGTCAAACGACTTGCCCCGGTCTACCAGATGCCCCTCTTCTGCTTGGGACTTTGCTATCATGTCATAGCATAGCATTCAACTTCATGATGAATCATATCATGAAACAAAGTCATTCTGATACGTGGCATCGGCGTTCTGCTTCTCTAGAGGACAGTCTCCTTTCCATGGTAGCTTGTGCACAACGACATCGGTATCCGGCCCTGGCATATCCTGACATGACCAGGTGAAGGCATTCACATGTCCCTTCAACAGGGCTACCATTCTGCTCTCGACTCGCCTCTGAAGCGGCTCTAATTTTCACTTCCTTTCTGACCTCGGTGCTGCTTGGAATAACAACCTCAACCCGCTCCTCGTGCGGCTGAATCACCTTCTCCCCTTGTTTCAACAACCTGGCTAATTCCAGCAGATCACAATCTTCTTCGCCTTCTTCTTCAGCCCGATTGCTCGGATTGTCGAAGTCATATGAGGTGTAACCAAATTGTTATCAAAGAGATCCGGAGAATTATTCTTGAAGTAGGAACGAGACAACACAAAAAAAGAGAAAAATGAAAATAAACATTGCCATTTTTATTTGTTTTTAAACTGCAAAAATAAATGAAAAATAGGGAACACCGCTTTTTGACTGAAAAACATCCATTTATTAATGATGCAGAAAATGCAAATTTATAAACATGAGGTGACCCTTACAATGAACCATTACGTGTCGGGCAACACATATGGCTTCCATGCATATAAACTGAAAACAGAAAATCATTACTCTTCCGGATGAGTGACAGTGATGATCTTTTTAAGCCTTCCAGCTTCCTGGTACGCACGGCTTTATCCAACCATCAAACTTGCAGTTACTGTCAGTCTCTTCACCTACCGCACCGGTGTGACCTGAATCTTCAGCAATTGCACTCACCATCGCCTGACCATGCGCCGGCATGGGATTAGCATTAACATTCGGAGATGGCGCAAAATTGATAGCCTTGGAGTCTACCAGATCCTGGACAACATTCTTGAATGCTCTACAGCCCTCAATGTTATGCCCCGGTGTTCCAGAATGGAATTCACACTGGGCGTTCTCATCATAGTTAGGAGGCCTCTGATCTGTTCTCATCGGAACCATCGCCCTCGGCTGAACCAACCCAAGATCCATTAGCTTTTTGAACAGAACCGCATATGTCACGGGTGGCTTGTCAAAATGGCGATCAATCCCTTTACCTCTCACTTGATACCCGGCTCTCTGCTGAGGTGGCTGACGTTGCTGTCGTACTGACTGATTACCAGCAGGGATGGTTACAGCAGCAGTGTGCTGGTAGTAACGATCCCTACCATTTCCTCTCTGGGCATACACAGCACTCGATTCACCCTCATTCTTGCGCTGACCATTCCCAAATGGCTTCTTCGATGCTGATGACGAAGCATTACCCACCTGGATCTTCCCCATTCTTAGCCAACTTTCAATTCTCTCCCCTGCCACCACAATGTCAGCGAAGTTGGTTACAGGACAACCCACCATTCTTTCAGCAAAAACCCCTTGCAGGGTACCCATGAACAGATCAGACATCTCCCGATCCACCAGCGGCGGTTGAACTCTGGCAGCCAACTCCCTCCACCTTTGTGCATACTCTTTAAACCCTTCGCTATTCTTCTGAGACATACCCTGCAGCTGGGTACGACTCGGAGCCATATCAGCGTTGAACTGATACTGTTTAAAGAATGCATCTCCCAGATCTTGCCAGCTTTTGATGTCAGCAGATTTCAGCTTGGTATACCATTCCAAGGATCCTCCAGACAGACTGTCTTGGAAGAAGTACATCCAGAGCTTCTGATCCGTCGTGTACGCAGAAATCTTGCGAACGAAAGCTTGAAGATGGGTTTCCGGGCAAGAACTCCCATTGTATTTGTCAAATGCAGGCGCTTTGAATTTCTGTGGGATCACAATCCCCTCAACTAGCCCCATGTTGGACATGTTGACAAATCCCGGAGTGGCGTGGCTTTCCAGAGCCCTTACCTTTTCAGCCAGCAACTGAATCTCTTTGCTTTGAGGCTGAACATTGTACTGACCCAAAGGCTCGTTGTGCATCGAGAACTGATCGGCTTCCCTGTCTTCCTCTCTGTCATCTTCAACACCAAAGAAAGGCGGGAACAGATTATCCTTCAGATTATGCCCCAGACCGGGCCCAGATTGACCACCTGTAGCAGCACCGAAACCAGCAGCATTGTCATTCACCAAACCCACAGTCGCTCTTTTACTACCATCCCTGGATCCACCCAGCCCCTGATTGGAGACACCATCCAGGTTAACAACACTGTTAGCTGCAGAAGCCCGCTCAAGCTTCTCAACCTTATCTGCTAAAGCTTTCTGACCAACTGCAAAACCCTGCATGATGTTGATCAGCTCAGTCATCTTATCCTTCAGCTCGAGGATATCTGTGTTGGGAAGATCCATGAGTCTAGGAGTATTGCGTCTGGTGAAGTATCTGTGAGGACGGGTTGAGTGCAAAGGGATGACTCTACGAGCGCGAGCAATGATTCCTGCAAAACAGCAAACAGGTTAATATGCATGAATGCAACGTCTATCTATATGAGGAAGATTCTGTCCTTTGATTCTGGTTTCATCGAGACAGATAACATTTTGACATCCATATTCTGAAATTCAAGATGTCCCTCAACCAGATTCTCAATCAATAATGCTCCCCATATGGCTAGACGTGGGTTTGGTGCAGATGAATGCAAAATGGGGAATGATGCTGATGAATGAATGCAATGCATTGCCATCCCCCAAGTCATCTGATCATCTGTTGCTCTGAACTACAGCTCGGATCCCTGGACTGATCACAACCATCTGAGGAATATGTAACCACAAATCTGACCCACGGGTTCCGAAATAAACGGAAGAAAGATACATCATCATCATCACCATCACCAATCTCTGAGCAGATACCCATCATCATCTGAATCGGCCCGGGGAATCCTGAAATAAACGGATCCCCACTGATAAATATCTCGGCCCAAGGAATCCTGAAATAAACGGATCCCCACTGATAAATCACGGACAGCACTCCGGCGTCACTGCAATAAATGGCCATAAATCCGACTTATAAATATAACTCTGATCCACGGAACCAAAAGTCACCATCAGAGTCACCATCTGAACATGCATCTGAAAGAATCACCCTCCCCTCACAGGTAAATTCTAATCAGGTCACCCTAAGGCGGATAATAGTCTCGACAATCGGGCAGAGATACTCAATGGGTTTGCCCTTTCGGGTGTGCCATTGTAGCTCCCTTAAGATCGTCTAAACCAAAGATCCGGGAAATGATCGGTCACCAGAGTCAACAGCTCAAATGACGTAACTCAACCAAAGTGGAATATCCACAGAGGCAAGCACTATCAAATGAACCTCGTCCGGCTTGTGGTATGTCACGTTGCAACATTATGCTGATTTAGCAAATGAGGAACGTGAGACCACACTAATCCTAGGTGTATACTCGGGCCTGGGTTTTAGCCCCACTCAGAACACCCACCCCAAACAGATGAACCACCTGCACAGAGGACGGCAACAACATGATAGTATGATGCATGCAGATATTAATGCAAATATATACAATGGTTAGAATAATAAATGCAATAAATAACACAAAACAAGCAACCTAAACTATCCTAGCACGCTAGGAAGGACTCGCATAGGGAAGATGGACCAGCACAGGTCAACATCTTACAACTCCCCAACAGAGTCGCCAGCTGTCGCATCCGCGAAAAACAACCGGCGAGCTAAAAAAACAAAACACACACAGAGCCGCCACTGCGCGTTATTTATCCCAAGATAGGGAAAGGAAACGCTCAGAGAAACCTGGAAAGGAAATGGTCTCGCGACCAAAGAGAAAGGGTAAGGGAGTCGGTTACGCAAGGGGAAGGTATTAGCACCCCTCACGTCCGTCGTACTCGACGGGATCCACGTTCTAAAATAAAGAATAGGTTGCTAAAACATCACACACACACACAGGGAAACGCAGGTGGAGTTAAGAGAAGGGAGCTCGATAGGACATCGCATCCTACACACACAGGGAAACGCAGGTGGGGTTAAGAGAAGGGAGCTCGATAGGACATCGCATCCTATGCCTACATATCTTGTCTGGAACAAGAATCAGAGCCACTGTAGTTCGGCTTACGCACGCCAAACAACACAAAACGCACAAACAGATGGCAAACATGGAGCCCGACAACCACTTGATGGAATTACGTCAGCATCCGAACCAAAACACGCAAAAGGGGCAAACGTGGAGCCCGACAGCCAATCACTGGGCTTACGTCGGCATCCGAACCAAACACGCAATCAGATAACAAGTAAACGCACGCAAAAAAGAAAAAGGTTGCCCGGAGTGGTCTCGCACGACCACCTGCCTACATACCTTGTCTGGAACAAGGATCAGGGCGATGTAGTTCCCCCTGAAGGGACTGAATTACTAGCCAGAAACTAGGGGAAGACACACTACCAGGGAGCTGGACTCGAGCCTAGTGTTGTCATGCATCGTTACCCTAAGTTCAGTTTTCTATCCTACTTGCATAAGCAAACTACTCCTATCCAGGAAAGAAGCAAGCATACAAGCATACAAAAATAATTCAAGCATACATCAAATGAGAACAAGCATCTCAAACAGATATCCACATAGCACACACTATAACCAAACAAGTGGGCTCACACAATAGGTTTGACTGCCTCAGCAAGTCATCTGTATGGGCTGTGTTTGCTCTTAACCTTGCCATTACGAGGCTAAGGTGAAACAGATGAAAAGGTGAAGTGAGGATCAGACCTCGCAGCTCTTATCCCTGACCAGGGAGAGCTTCAGACAAAGGAGCGTGGGTCCAGAATGGAGGGACCCTTCTACGCTCAATGACTCTGACTCGATTGTGCGACAGCACAGATCTTGGGTTTGTACCCCAATGCATCAACACACAGCCGTGTGAGCAGAGGGACGACACACAGAATAGTGGGGGATAGATTGCATATCCCTACCTTCCACCAATTGCCTTGATTAAGGACTTTACCTGCTTAGGCACAATATTAAACAATCGCAAACATCGCCTCTTAAGGAGGACTTCAGACAGTTTGCCCGGTCAAATAACAGACCGGGTCTCCAGACTACATGAAGTTAGGAAGTTATACCTCAATGCAAGTTGCTTAAGCAAAGCAAAGCAAAAGTTCACAAGGAACTGAGCAACTAAAAGTACCTGGAAACAGTCAAACACAGTTAGTACTCAGACAGACAAAAATAAACAGCAAGTATTAATCAGTCAGACTATACAAACTAATGCACAACAAAGGCAAGCTATGAGCTCAAGCCCAAACTTCACAACCTACAAAACAAAGTTATGTTAGTGTACAAACATCAAACAACATCAATTGAATTGACTTGGATCATTCTCCATAAGCATTGCACCTTTTCATCCTGGAAACTCAATCAAATGTTAGAAACTAGACCACTAGGCCAAGCCTAGGGTCCAAAGGCAAGAAAAATTCCTAAACAGCAAGGGATATCCAACCAAAGTCAAATTAATGTCAAAAAAAAGCCAACACAATTAGTCCCATGTCCATATCATTCATCATGTTCCTTTTATGCACAAAACAAATCAAACTAGTTCAAATGGAACACCAAACATCCAAACAGAACTATTGCATTCAATTCCATATCAAAACAATTCCAAAAATCCTCAAATAATTTACACCTAAACAGGACATAATCAAGGTCTAGCATGTCAAATTTTAGCTTAATTGGACAAAGGAAACCATGTCAATGAAAATCAACAAAAACAGACACAATTACATGCTCCAAATCACAACATCAACACATGCATTCACTTCAAAAATTCATAAGTCCATGAAAACAATAAAGAAATGAATGAGACCAAAACAGGGATGTCATACCATGTGTCTACAACAATCATACCAAATTTCATGTTCATTCAATACCATATGAGCATTTCACATCCAAATTACAAACATGTACCACATGGACTTGCATATTTGACCAACAGAGATGAAAAATAGCAATCAAATTGAAAATGCCACATAAAATTCCACAAAAATTCACATAGCATCTTAACATGTTAATGAACATCCATGCAAAATTTCATTCCATTCTAACAAACCTAGATCATTCAGATAAATCCAGAAAGTTGACATAATGAGGTGTGACAGAAATTGTCACACCTAGGTTCCAAAATTCATAACTCAAACACCAGGAATCCAAAATTCATGAAATTTACATGTAAATCACCATTAGCCAGTCCACAATCATCACAAAAATTTTCAAGCATTTCTTTGTAAACATGAGAATTTCACAATGGATATGGTAGAATGTATCAAATTTACATACATGTGAAAACATCCCTAGGTCAAACTAAATATTCACCATGCACAACTTCCAAAAATAAGTCAACAAAATTCTAGAGTCAAAAAGGAAGTCAACAAAAAAATCCACATATTTTTCTGATTTTTTATTAATTTTTTATGAATTTTCTAAAGTGATTATGATTTTTTAAGAATTTTTATGAATTAATATAATTAAGTGAATTTTACAGTGGCATAGTCGTAATTAACATGAACAGTACCGCGGTAAACTCCTTATTCAAATTTTCAAACAGGATTATGGATCAAACACTCTACATTTCCAGAAAACCATCGTCTTCAACCCAGGCACACCAAGAACACGAAGAACACGAACTTCCACCAAAATCAACAAATGAACATCCGTTGGAACCGTCTCTTAACGTAGAATCCAAATATCAACCTAATTTTGTCCAATTCTTCCTATGTTTTCTAAATCGATGGAGTTAGGGTTTGGTATCGTATCTTAAATTCCAGATTACGTGAGCTATAGTTATCAATTTCACAAACCAATCACATCATCACAATCTACGTTCTTCAGTCTACACAACGCATACCAGCAATCAAAGGATCATGACATTCGAATTTTCGATTACCTGGAATGGCAGCGGAGATGTTGATGTTCTTCGCGCGTTTTAGCTTCAAACAGATGGAGTAGAAGCTTGTGGAAGGTGAGTAGAGTGCTTGAATTCAGTTGATGTTGCTCCTAGTGCTCGAAACTTTGATTCACCATCGATGCATTCAAACTGGACAGTCGTGTATTAGAGCTTGATTGATGATGAAAACCAAAAACAGATGGAATAGATGATGAGAGGAAGTGGCAACAAGAAGAACTTCGAAAATTGAGCAAGAATTGGGGAAGATCTTGTCAATTTTTGGTTTTGGTGTTCTTGAGAATTTGAGAGAATGTGATGAGTTTTTGGATCTGATTTGGTGAAATGTGAATTCTGTTATGATTTGATGATGATTAACAATATATACTCAAGCTTAATCCATGTTTAATCATGCTAATTAATCAAATGCCAAGTGATTACCAAAAATGTCATTTTCACACCAAGGGGCAAAATTGTATTTTCACATGCCAACTCATGACAGCTCATGGACAGCTCACACACTCTCAAAATGACATGTGTGAGCTGTTGCAACTTGGCTTATACTCATTGGATGTGTATTTTGGAAATTCCACATGTGATGGCTTGTATTCAATTATTCAAGTTCATTTCAAAAGCCATTTTCCAAACCATGAAGCCTTAGCATATTATGATGATTCCAACAACTTTCAAATGCCATTTATGAAGTGTTGCAAAAATCCCCACTCAAAAATTCCAATTATTTCACAAGTTGGACAATTTTGCCCCTGGTTCATTTAACTGTCCAGTTGAAATTTGACTTTTTGCATTGACCATTTTTGAGAAAATCCAATTATGCACCATGAAATTACATGTCAAATGGAGTTTGTGCATATAAAGAACTTCCAATTTGGATGCTCCATGTGGAAGTTATGGCCTCCCGATTATGGGTCATTTTTGAAATTCACTGAGCCATATCTTGACAACCATACATGGGATTTTCAAGTTCTTGGACTTTTTGGAAAGGTGAAAACAAGATCTACAAATTTCATGTTGAACAAATTTCCATTTGAAGCTCCCTTGGACATTTTATTTTGAGGTCAACAACTTTCCATTTTTGGAAACTTCAATTACAAGTCACTTTCTATTTTTGGCAGTTTTTGTCCTGACTTTATTTTCTTCATCCTTAAGCTTTGAGATGTCAAATAACACTTGTCCCAACATGAATGAAGTGTATCCAACTCATTTCCACCTCCAAATCCATCAAACCATGTACAGTTGACCACAGTTGACTTTTTCAACTGATAGATGAATTTGGCAATGCATAGATCAATCTGAGCCCCAATCTTCAACTGAAATGGCTCAAGGGTGAAACCCTAGCCTCAATTATCTCCATATAATCATATTATGAACCCCATAGCCATCATAAACCCCATCTCCTGACTATGCCCTGACTGGCCCAATGCAACTGATTAGGGTTGACCAGTGGTCAAAACCCTAATCTCAAGGAATGAGCTTCAACCTCCTGATAAAATCAAACCATGATGATGATGATGTATCACTTCAATCAAGATGAAGATCAATATCCTTTGAGAATCACAAAACCCTAATTCACAGCCCAATCCTCAGATGGCCAATGATCAATCAAATGAACCCTAGGCTTGCACTTTGATTTTCTCATCCTCTGATCAAGACTTGAGAGGATAGCTTGCACAATGTAACCACATGATATGCAATATGCAATGCCTAATAACCTAAAAATGTATGCCATATGATAATGCTAGTCCCAAGAGAAGAGGGCAAATTTTGAGGTGTTACACCGACTTCTTAGAATTAAGATGCCTTAAGCTTCTGAAATTAAGATGCCCCAATCTCTTGTGTCACAACTCACTGTCACCTTTAGCATCTTCTGCACTAACGCAATTAGTTTTAGTTGTATCCACACTCACCTTGAATGTCCTGCTCAGATTGCATAATCATCATCTAATCAGAATCATACAACTTCAAGAGATTATTCTTCATAGTAACTAAGAAATCTTTCTCAATGAGCTAACCTACACTCATCAAATTGCTCTTCATGCCAGGAACATACCAAACATCCTTGATCAGAACAGTTTTACCATTCTTCACCTTGACTTTTACATTTCCCATACCTTCAGCGTTGAGGTACTTATCATCAGCATATATGATCTTTGTGCTCTTTCTAGAGTCAAAATCAACCGGCCATTGTTTGTTTCTAGTTAGGTGATTTGAGCAGCCAATGTCCATATACCACCAGTCTACCAAATACGCACCATCAAATTCATAAGCCATCAATAGCATAGGTTCATCATCAGAATCTCATTTGGCTATGTTTGTTTCTCCTTATTTCCTTTCCTTGTTTGACCAATAGTCAGCAGCAAAGTGGCCAAACTTCTTACAACAGTAGCATCAAACCTTCTTCTTGTCAAACTTCTCATTTCCTTTCTAATGTTTCTTCTCATCCGCATTTGAGGCTTATAACTTTAAAAAACCACCACCATGTCTCTTCTTGGCTTCTGACCAAGACTGCTTCTGACACTTCTTCCTAGAAGACGCCTTCAGAGCTTGCTCTACCTCTCTTTTAGAGGTTCTCTCAATCAGACGCAACTTTTATGCCTCTAGACTGCTCTACAACTCTTCAATCCTCATGGTGCTTAGGACTTTAGAATGTTCAATTGCTACAACAATGTAATCAAACTGAGGAGTAGGAGACCTCAATACCTTCTCAATGATTACATGTTCTGACAAAGTTTCTCCACAAGATTTCATCTCATTGGTGATTAGAATCACTCTAGAGATGTAATCAGGTATCTTCTCATTGTCCTTTATTTTGAGACTCTCATACTATTTACGTAGAGACTAAAGCTTCACCTTCTTCACTGATGCATCACCGCCATATCACCGTACCAGTGTGTCCCATGCAGTCTTCGTTGTCGTCGAATCAACGATTTTCTCAAACATGTTCGCATCCACACACTAATGGATGTAGAATAATGCTTGTTGATCTTTCTTCCTCGTTTCTCTTTGTGTGTTTCTATATGTTTCTGTCGCATCCGCCGCAACCGTAACATAACTGTCGTTGACGAGATCAAGAACGTCTTGAGCACCAAATAACACATGTATTTGAATTGACCACTGATTCCAATTCTTTCCATCAAACATTGGAAGCCTTGTATTCAAGGTACCGTTTCCACCATTCATCTTCGATTTTGTGCACTTAAACTCACACAGATCTCACCAAACACTCGTGCTTCCCAATCCCGCAAAATAAAAAAATATGATTTTGTTACGTGATCGTGAATTCAACGCGAGTTCAAGAAACAAAATGAATCACACATGCCCCACCGTACACTCGTGTTTCCCTGTGAAACTTCCTTGTAAATCTAAACCGGAGCTTTAGATACCACTTGTTAGAGTACAAAATGAAGAAGATGAAAATGGAAGAAGAGTGAGAAGAGAGAGAAAAATGGTTATAACAAACTCTAAAAAGTGGAAGAAAAATTTTGGGACTGTATTCTATTGAAGAACGATTACAATAGTTGCTTAAATACATAACTCAAACTGCCACGTAAGCAAAACAACAAATGCTAAAATCAAAAGTTAAGTTAGGTTCTGAGTAGGCAACTTCTACGCTATGCTGAGTAAAGTTTCTGAAGCATGTAGCTTCTGAACACTACACCTTTTGAAATAGCTCCTAACTAGTGCTTCTGAACGCTATGCTAAGTATGACAAGTGGTTAGGCTGAACCTCTATAAATCGTAGTGTAGTTTCTCTATCTTTATCTTTTATTTCTGTTGATTAATTCTCTTTCATCTTTAAATCCTTCTTTCTATTTTTTTGATGCTTTATATCTGAACTAACATAAATTATTTTTCAAAGTTAAAGACTTTTTAATAAATTACGATTTTTACACTTTATAATTCACCTCTCTCTCTTATGTTTTGAGTCACTTGTTCAAGACCATCCTTCTAAAATAAGAAAGAATCTCAAGATAGAGTATTCACAATAAATTAAGAAGACTCTTTTAAACACAAAATACGGACGCTTAATTAACAATTATTCAAAACATGAGTTTTTAAATAAGGAGAACCGCCTCCTTAAATAGCAAAAGTTATCTAGTAGAATCCAATAGGATTTAATAAAAAACGAGCTAAATCCAAAAACAACAAATTAAATCTTCCTAAAAGTAAATACAAACCTTTCATAAAATCATATCCAATAATAATCTTCTTCATTTAGAAATATGATTTAATAAAATCTTCTTCAACTAAATTTGAATCAAAATATTTTCCCAAACATAATCTTTGCAAACTTTTAGATGAACTAAAACACAACGAATCTTGAAATCAATGTTGAAGCGATCACAAGTAGATAGAGTAAAGTGCACCAGAATTAACCAAAAACAAAATGTATCACAATAAGTCAAGACATCTTATTTAATAAATTGTCTACAAAATTAGACAATCACTTGTAAGAACAGTTAATTAGCCTTGCATCCTCGACTTTAAGACTAACACTGTGAATATTCAAACATCAATGACATAAATTGGAAAATTCTGAGATCACTTGAAGAAGTAAACGTGACATCTCAATCTTCCTCTATCATGGACCATGTAAGAAACAATTTCATAGGTTCTGGTTTTGGTTTATGATTTAGATATACTACTTTATAGAGAATCCAACATATGCGCAATAACATTTTAACCATTCAAACAATGAAATAGCTGAGTTACAATCAACATCATGCAGACAAAATGAATTACTTCAAATCTATTTAAAAGAAAGATAATGTATACAAACAAACATTAGGTAAAATTCATGTTCAAGCTCATAAACACCTAACACACAAAAGACATAACAGTTTTAAACTCTTTCTAGAAGTTCTATGATAGCAGGTTTAATGCATGTCAAACATTGACCCCATAAAAAACCAAAACATAATGTATCTAAGGTAAAGAGTATGAGAGTACAAATACAACCATGCATGCATGCATGTTTTTCTGTCCACCTTTATCAACCCTGATATGGTTGATTTGCAGCATTCCATTTAGGGCCAAGATGAGTAAAATCACCTGTTCTTGTTTTGTCACGTGCATTTGCTTGTTCCCTCATTAAAACTGGACCGAGATATGTAAAATCCGGTTTTGGATTTATATATGCATGATGAGAATGTGCTTGCTCCCTCATTAAAGCAGGACCAAGATAGGTAAAATCATTTCTCGGTATCAAAACTGGTGGGTGGATTTTAGCAGCAGGTGGCGGTGGTATGAAATTTGGAATAATCTCAGTATCATCTCTGCAGTAAGGTTTCTCCTGCGGGGATATATCCATATCTTCTTCCATCATTCTCTTGTCTGACACTTCAATAGAACTTCTAGCTTCAAATTCTGAAATGACCTGTTCCTTTTCAAGAATAGCAGCAGCAACAGCAGGTGGAGATTGTTTTGTGACAGCAGTTACATCAGATACCAGCACAGGTCTGACCTCAAGCTTCAAACTAGCTTCTGCTGATACAGATGGTAAAGAATTTGAAGTGTCTTCTTCGGATGATTTTACCAAGGCGCTGTAGATAGGAAACGGATAACTTTGAACCGATGATTTACATGGCTCGCGGATCGGAGACCACTCTTCAATTGGAGGAATGTTAATTTGGTTTCTTTTCCAAACAACATAATCGATGAGGTAATCATTGTTTTCATTGGAGTGGTAGAATCCATATTTTGCAAGTACGTTGAGTACTGTGTAATTACATGGACAGATATACAGATCAACATCAGTTATAACTTTTGCAAGCCCTACCCTTCCTTCGTTTACATACTTTCTTGCAACCTGTTAGAACCAAACATGGAAAATCCATCACTTTAAATTTAATCAAGGATTCATTATTCATACTGAAATCATATTATTCATATTTCATATATTCACCTTTTTTATTTCTTCTATTTTATCTTTTGAAGTTCCTTCTTTCCAATATAGGGACACAACCTGTAAAAGATAAATTTTAGTATGTAGTTCAACCAACATGCTGGCAATAAATGAATAGAAGAATAACTATAGTAATTTCTTACCATCAATCTTCTGTTAGGTGAGTTTGGAAGATCTTTAATGTATGTTTCGAATTCATTTAATTTCACTTTCCCTTTCACTTCAACACGTTCAGTCCATTTGACATCAGGCATCTTTTCACCACTACACAATTGAATGAAATATACATTCAACAATAAGACAGATGATTCGATAGGAAAGAGTCACTGGTACAAAATGTGAATTATTGAGTTGTCTACTTATGCAATGAAAAGTATATTATTAAGCTTATATTTTATACTTTTTCTAAACATTGAATTTGTCAAATACTATTCATATAATATTTCATGTAGATATTTATGACAAACTAAGTGACTATACGTGGTCATGATATAAATAGTATTAGACAAACTCAATGTTTAGAGAATATAGTGTAATGAACTTGGTGGTGAGGTTTACTTGTTAGTCTTAGGGGTATTTTAAGGGGAATTTCTAGGTTTAGGGGGAGGGTTAATTCTATAATTTCAAGAGCTATCGTGAAACTTGTGCTTACCTTGACTACTCACCTGCGTGGACATTAGGTCAAGTTGAGCAAGTCTATAAGTACTTGAATTTTTCTACCTCTTACAAAAGCATAATACCCATCCTTTATTTATCAAGTATTATGGATGGATTAAAAGACAATGGTCATTATTTTTTTCTTTTCTAGTAAATGAGGTTTTAAGTGCAACCCCCGACATTATGACCAGGGACTATCCGAGTTGACTTTGAAGTTACCATTACAGATGAATTGGTGAAAGAGTTGACATAAATTAGATTGTGAAGTAGAATAGTTGTGGTGGCGTAACAAATAGGATTTGGTGAATTTTCATAGAAAATAGCGAGAATCAGAGGATGATTCCCACAAACGATTTCACTATTTATGTAAAGAATAGAAGATCGATGACATGTAAACGTGATGGATTTTTGTTACCTTTGTCAATATTTTTATTATAAATTATTTTTGTTTATTTAGATAATATTTCTATTATGAATTTAAGTTTAGTTGGAAACCACATAACAAGATAAGAAAATAAATGAATAACATTTTCTTAAAAAATAATTTAAATATAAAAAAATGAAATTTAATATACTATAAAATAAAAAATAACCAAAAAAATAAGTTTAAGCAAAATGAAAGTTAATATAATATAAAAATGAAATTTAATATAATATAAAATAAATTTAAAATTTAAAAAGTAATATTATTTTTAAAAATGTTAGAATATTAATTATTTTTATAAAAAATTACATATATAGTTTTATCATTTATTTAAAATATATAACATATTTATATATGGCATATATAACATATATAATAAATTACTTATTTGCTTGTTTTTTTTTTATTTTAAAAAATAGAAATATTTATTTAATAGTGTCAATGAGTTCTTATAATAAATTACTTATTTGCTTGTGCATCAAACAAGTCCTAAAGTTATTGGTGTTCATTTTATTTTGCATTACTATTATACTCTCCCTTTCCACTCCAAATTCAAAAGAAATAGAAAATAAGACATGTATTATAACTTAAAATACTTTTACATCAATGTTAATGAAATTTTTTAAAATATGGTTATAAATATTCTAAACTTAAGAAGAAGAATAAATTAAAAAATAAAGTTTTAAGATATATTTACTTATTGATGGAATGATATTCTAAAAGAGAATATTATATTTAATATAATACTATAAATAATGGACGGTGAGATTATCTTAGTTTTTGTGGAAAACCTTCAGAATTTTTTGAAAAATATTAGTGTTGTGTATAAACTATTTTAACATTATTTTTAACCAATGTAATATTTTTTGATGTAGCAGAACAACAACAAATATATTAAAAGAAAATGTTCTAACAATAATTCATAGATTGAACTACTATATAATCCTTATATCATAGAGTTAACTTATATGGTAATATATGAGTGTTTTTAGACTACTCTTCAACAAAATCATGTTAACACATCATATATTTATAAGAAATAGCCATGCTCGATAAAAAAAAAAGTAATTAATATGTATAAAAAATGAAATTAATAAAATTTATAATCTTTGTTAAGACATCAATAATTTTCATATTTAAAAAATTGTTAAAAATAAATAAATCTAATTTGATAGGAATTGTAAACTATAACATATTAAGTTCGGTTCTTATTGATTAAAAAAATTAAAAGCAATGAAAAGTTTGATATTTAAAAAAATGAAATAATTCTCATTATTTAACAAAAATAATTAGCTCTTTAGTAATGGATTATTATTAAAATAAAAAATAATTAAATAAAAATAAATAAAATCATTAAAATTATTACTAAATGGTTAAAATGAAATTTTTTGCTTTTGTCTTTCTAATTTTTAATAAACCTATCGAGTTAAAAAGAACATCTAATACACAGACATCAATCAAAGCAGTATGCATTATGATTCCTACTTAACATTATTATTATTTAAAAAAAATGTAAAAAAGTAAAAATAAATAAATAACTAATTTTAAAAGTAAATGGCTAAATTAAAATTTTTTGCTTTTGTTTTTCTAGTTTTTAATAACAAACCTATCGAATTAACATCTAATACACAGACATCAATCAAAGTAGTATGCATTATGATTCCTACTTAACATTATTATTATTTATAAAAAAATGTAAAAAAGTAAAAATGAATAAATAACTAATTTTAAAAATAAATGGTGTACCTTTTAAAGAAGGCAATTGTAGCAACAGTTAGGGCAGAGTTCAACTCGAGGTACCCATCCCAAACTTTAGTGTTTGTTGTTTTTTGTTTTGTACAAGCAATTTGACTTTGATATTTGGTACTCATTTTTATTGTAGAGATCTGAAATACAATAAAATTAAACCAGTTTGATTATAAACACAATTTCAAACCACATATCCTAATAGCTAACTTGTTATGAAATTTGTTCAATAAAGTAGTATTGTATACACAAGTTAGAATATAATAGCTAACTTGTTAGTCAAGGTAGTTAAGTGATTATACTAAATTATAGTTGTATGCTTTGGTGGCACCACTATTATATAAGCACAATGGTATATTGATGCTCATTAATGAAGAACTTAGTTATACTCATATTTTAATATCATGAGCACTCTCATGAAGAGTATAATTTTCTTTATTATCTTTCATGTTTCACTTTAAAACTTGAATGTTCTCGAATGTTCTTCATTTTTTTGGATAGTCCTTCAATCCTTATCCACTGCAGCATCATTGATTGCAATCAATTTTCTTTGTTCTTCTCAGTTGTAAATGTGTTCATCTTGAATTCATCGTCTTCTATCAATAATGGAGCTAAGAGTTGTTCAACTTCAAATTTTTCAGTCTCAAATCGATTCAGTGTTCTATGTTCATGTAAGTGACAATATGAATTTTGTAACGGTCACGCAAAAACATAATGGTAACAATTATGCAGTATGGAGCAGGTCTATACGTAGAACTTTTGATGCTAAGAACAAATTACCAGTTATTTATGGCTCCAATAAATTTTGAATATTTTAATCAAGAATTATCGGAGAGGGGGTGGAGATGGAACCACTTGATACATTATTGACTCATAAATTGTGTTTCTAATTCTATAGTCAAACCATAATATTTCATGAAAATTCAATAGATGTGTGGAATGATCTTAAGGAAAGATTTTCTAAGATTGATCAAGTTTGTGTTTCTACGCTTACATTTTCAACTTAATAGCCTCAAACAAGGATCAAAATTTATTCTTGAGTACTTAATTGAAATGAAGACTATTTGGGGTGAGATAATTGCATATCAGCCAATTTCATTATGTACTTTCTCTCACCCTGCAAATGCAAAGTAGTGAGATCTGCAAGAAATTACATTCTTAAGGACTAAGTCATTCAGTGTCGCACTTGTCTAAATGATCAATTTTATGTTGTAAGGACACAAGTATTGTTGATGGAACCATTACCATCAATAATAAAGTTTATTCACTAATAGCTCAAGAAGAGAGAGATGTTATTCCTACAATAGTTATTGATGAATCCAACATACTAGTCAATGCTTATGATGTAAATATGGGTTATAGTCGAGGCATGTGTTTCAATCATGGAGGTAATGGTAAGAATAGTTTGAGGTATTTCACTTATTGTGATAGATATGGTCACACTATTGAGTTTTTCTATCAAAAACATGGCCATCAACATGTGAACAAACCCACCTCGTCTATAAATGCATCTAGCAACAATATACAAGGCTCTCATAATATAATTGTTATGCATGGTATAAGCCACCAAGATCGTTTACTTTCTTGTCTTACTCAGGAGAAATAAGATTGGTTTGTATGCTTTCTCCAACAAGCAAATTTGATGTCTTCTGATAAACATGAAGTTGGTTCATGTTCTAATCAACTTACCACGTCTCTTTCTCCTCATTGATGTCTTCCACCAAATGGGTCAACTGCGTCAGGTACTCCTATTGTCATTTCTTGTTTTGTAAGTAGCAATTCAAAATTTTGGTTGCTTAATTATGGAGCAAACGGTCTCATTTATTCTTCTAAACAATTTTTTGAGTCATTTTATCACATTAGGCCCATTCAAGCCCATTTACCAAATGGTAAATCGGTCCAAATGCATTCTGTTAGTAATGTTCAAGCTTCCTCTACTTTATGAATCACTAATGTTTTATATCCAAAAGAGTTTAGACTAAATCTTAAATTTGTATCAAAATTGTGTCAATCTTTAGCATAAACAGTCAAATTCACTAATGAGCATTGTTGCATACAATAAATAAAGTTCTTAAAGGTGATTGGTTTGGAAAATCATGTAAATGGAGTGTATTAACCAAACATAGAGGATAAACTCACAAACCATGTCAACCTCACATCCTTATAAAGACTCAAAAATGATAACACCTTAAACACGTCTTAGTGTAATTTTTTAATTTCTATGACATCCCTTTGGAATTTTAGGTTAAGCCACTTATCTAGCCATAGAATGTCTCATATGTCACATTTGTATTCATGTATTACACATTAAAATAATTCTTTTTGACATATGTCAGTTTACTAAACAAAAGAAAATTCATTTTAAAGTTAGTACTTCACATACAACAACAACAACCAAGTCTTATTCCACTAAGTGGGTCTCTACATGGATCAACTTCGGTCATAATGTTCTATCCAAGACCATTATTTTATCTAAATTGTTAATCTTGATATCTTTCTTAGTAACTTCTCTTATAGTTTTCCTAGGTCATCCTCTACCTTTAACTATTTGACTCTTGTCCATCTGATCTACTTTCCTTACCATAAAATCTATAGGTACTCTCACTACATGTCTGACACTCTCTTTAATATTGTCATTTCTAATCTTATCGTGTCTAGTTTTACCATAAATTCAAAGAAACATCCTCATCTCTACTACACTTACTTTATTCTCGTGTTTATTTTTAAGCATCCAACATTTTGTCTCGTACAACATTAAACGTCCAACATTTTCTCTTCAACTTGAGCGTTTATGTCCCATAAAATACCTAAGGCCCTCCTCAATTGAAAACCACTCAACTTGAATTTGGTGGTTTACATCCCTTCAATATAAAAATTTCATCATTGTTGATATTGATCATACAATTATCACTGTTGAAACACCTACCATATTTGAGCAAACCAATCATGCCACAACTAAGCATTCAAATCCCATTCATTTCATAAAATACTCAACAAGAAACAAACATCCTTCGTCATATATCAAATATTATATATGCAGTTCATTTAATTATGGAACAAACCTGTTATCCTCGGGTATGAATTATCCCATATCAAACTATGTCTTATTCAAATATGTCTCCTTCATAGAATTATTTTTCCATGTCCATATACACCCTACATGAACCAAAGACATATGATGAGGTGAGAAAATTTGAGTGTTAGAATCAAGCTTTTCAATTTGAGTTACCAGCTCTTAAAAGAAAAGGCATGTGATAGCTTATTGACTCACCACCCAACATCAAACCAATTGGTTTCATATGGATATACAAAATAAAATTACATGTTAATGGCTTAGTGGAAATATTCAAATCTCGATTGGTGGAAAAGGGCTACAAACAAAATGAGGGAAATGGATTACTTTGACACATACTCACTTGTGTCAAAGTTAACCACTATCAGACTTGGCATTGCTCTTGCAGCCATCAATAAATTGGTTCATCCATCAATTAGATGTAAATGATGCTTTCTTACATGTAAAATCACAAGATATTTACATGAATAACCCATCATGCATTATTTCCTCTAAACTCAATCAAGCGTGTAAGATCATTAAATCATCGTATGACCTCAAGCAAGCCAAAAGTAAATGGTACGAAAGGCTCACGTCCTAACTCTTTAAACATAAATTTCATCTATCCAACTCTAATCATTTACCTTTCTTGTACTTTATGTTGATGACACCATGATTGCATGTAATTCATCAAATGAGTTTGACAACAACAAAAAAATACTCCAACACACAATCCAAATACGTAATTTAGGATAAATGAAATACTTCCTACGTTTTGTAGTGGCTCATTCTAAACATGAAATCACTATATGTCAGAGAAAATATTGCCTAGCTTTGATCAGATGGTTGGTTACTCGAATGAAAAACTATTACAACCCCTACAAATCCAACCAACAAATTACTAAATGATATAAGTCATGCTTTCACATATGTTCCTCGATATAGGTGCCTCATTAGAAGGATGCTTTACCTCACTACCACAAGACCCGATATCACATTCATCACACACCAGTTAAGTTAGTTTCTCGCATATCCCACTATCATTCATGACAAATATTCCACTAGAACATTAAAATACTTAAAAGGATGTCTTGATATAGGTATATTCTTCCTTAGAGACTCATCACTGCAACTCATTGGTTTCTCAGATAATGATTAGGTTGGTTGTAGGGAAACTCGAAGGTCCACCTCCGACCAATGTTTCTTCCTTCACAAGTCACTCATTTCATGGCTCATAAAGAAATAACTAATTCTTTCTAGATCATCCTTTGAGGATGAATATCTTGCTCTTGGTACAATAACATGTGAAATGAAATGGCTAGTTTATCTTCTTCAAGACATCCAAATTTCATGTGTTTAAACCACTTGTTTTATGTTGTAAAAATATTAGTGTCATTCATATTTCATACAATCTCATTTTTCATGAAAGAACCAAGCATTTAGAGGTTTGTTGACATATAGTTTGAGAGAAATTGCAAGTTGGTGTGTTTAAACTCTTTCCAGTCCCAACCAAAGATCAACTCGTCGACTTCTTCACGAAACGTCTTCTTCCACAACCATTTCATCTGCTATTATCCAAGTTGGGGATGATCAATATCTATCCTCCAACTTGTGAGGGGATATTACACAATAACACTAAAAATTCTATCATTATATATACAAGTTAGTTAAAATATAATAACTAACTTATTAATTAAGTTAGTTAAGTAATAATAGTTAGTTATAGTTGGTTAAAGCTTATGATTGCATGCTTAGGCTACATCATAACTAACATAGATGTCATATACTACTATATAAGCAAAGTTGTACATTCATAATAATTAATGAAGAAGTTAATTTTATTCAAATTAACCACCTATTTTAATAAAATCATAAGACAAAGTATAAATTCATCAATACAACGAATGCATTGTCTTCAATCAAGTGAAGTACTAAGAGAATTACTCAAAATATACAGCTTGGACAAAGCTAAAGCCAACTCTACTCTGATGGGTACTTCCTTCAATTTGGATAAGGATGAAAGGAGGAAAGCCAGTTGAAGAAAGCAGGTACCGAGTTATGATCAGTTCTCTCCTTAATCTCATAGCATCTCATCTTGATATCATTTTTTATGTGTGTCTTTGAGTCCATTTTCAAGCATTCCTGAAAAAATTATATCTCACTGCGGTAAACCGCATTATGAGACATCTCATTGGCACACCACTAATAGATTTAGGTACTTCCAAAGGGACAAATTATGTCTTAGTCGGGTACGTTGACTCTGATTTTGATGGGTGTAAATTAGATCGAAAAACTACCAGTTGTACGTGTCAATGACTTAGTAAATCAATTGTCCTCTAGCATAGCAAGAAACAAGCAAGTGTAGAAATTTCCACAGCTGAGTCAAAATACATTGTTGTGGATAGTTGTTGGGCTCAAATTATCTAGATGAAACATCACCTAAGTGATTATGAAGCTAATCTTGGTCCTATCTTGATAAAATGCAACAACACTAGTTCCATAAACCTCAGGAAAAATCTAGTACTTCACTCTTGGACTAAACACATTGAGGTTAGGCACCATTTCATACGAGATAATGTCATAAAATAGGATTGTGTGATTAAGCATGTGTCTTCATTTAGTCAACTCACAAATATTTGTATCAAGCCTCTTCCTAGTGAAAATTTGTTTTCCATAAGAACTAAATTAGAATATTGAATGAATCATGCATAGACTAATATTTTCTAAATGCATTTCATCTTCTTTTTCTTCTTTTCTTTCTCTATGTGGTATACATGATCTATGTGCTACCTAATAAAAATATCTTTTTCATAAGAACTGGACTTGGAATGTTAAATCAATCATGCATGGTCTAATATTTTCTAAATTCCTCTTCTCCTTTTTCTTCTTCCCTTTACCTATTGTAGCACCTCAAATTTGCACCTCCCATTTTGTATATACATTTTCATCTTAGGTCATTAGCCTTACATTGTCCATTGCATAGCATTGCATTGTCCATTGCCTAGTGCAAGTCATCAGTCAAGACTGGTCAAGAGATTCAGTTGTGCAAGCAAGCAAGTGCATTTTCATTGGAAGCAAAGCCCTAGGGTTGGTTCAATGAGTTCATGTGACTTAGGGATCATTTTGAAGTGATTTGGTCAAGCATTGGATGTTCAGAGATCATCAGTCAAGATGTAATTCCTCTGAAACCCTAGAAAGTCAACAAAAGTCAATTGTGAGTTTAACCATGGATTTGAAGGTGGGAGATGGTTAGAGAGGCCTCATTCATGTCCATACAAGTCTCATTTGAAATTTCAAATATCAACATGGAAGAATTTGAGGTCAGATGAAAACTTTCCAAAAATAGTAAGTGACCTGTAATTTGAAATTGCCAAAAATGGAAAGGTTTTCTCCTCAAGATTACATCATCAAACAAGCTTCAAATGAAATTTTGTCCAACATGAAAGTTGAAGATCTTGTTCTCTCATTTCCAAAAAGTCCAAGATCATGAATTTCTCATGTATGGTTGAAAAGATATGGATCAATCATGGCCAAGTGAACTTGAACTTCAAACATGCATAACTTTCAAACCATAAAGCCAAATGGAGTGGTTCTTTTTGCAACATTCATGTCTTGACATGCACTATCCAAATCATGCATCACATGCCATGCATTTCCATCACATAAACATTTGAATTTTCATTTGAATTTTGGAGGGAAAGTTCAAATTCAAAAATAGTGCATTGTTTTTACATTTTAACATTTGCATTTGGCTCAAAACAGAATTTCAAGTGATTCCAAAGCCAATTTCGTGCACTGTTCCATTGGTAATCTCATGCATAAGGTGCATTGGCCAATTTGCATATACACTCTCTTTTCACTAATCCATTGGCAATTGGCTTAAGCATGATTAACAGCTTGATTAGGAGCTCATATATAAGCTAAAGCATAACAGAATTCATCATTAACACATCACTTTTTCAGATCTAGATCCATTTTCACAAATTCTTCTCTCAAACTTTTCATCAATTTTCTTCAAAAACATTGCATGTTCCTTGATTGATTCATCACCTAGAAGCATTGTGGAGCAAGATTGAAGCAAGATCTAGAGGATTTCGAGCAATTGGAAGTTGTTTCAAAGCTTGAAGCTCATCCATGGCAGTTGCAAATTCAGCAAGGATCAAGCACGATTGAGCCTTCATTCTTCATCTATTCAATCATACAAGAGCTAAGGAGCATCTGTTTGTGCATTACAAAGCCTGAAATCACCAGTTTCACTTCTGCATCTTCATCAAGGTCAGAATTCGAATGCCTTAATTCATGAAATTGATAGGTGATAGTTGTAGATCCTTCAACGCTGAGTAAACTGAGCTTTAGATCATTAATTTTCATGAAGAAATGAGTTAGATATGTTAGATTTAAGTTTGACATATGAAACTTAGATGCTTCGATTCTTTGAATATGTGTGGAGTTAGAACAAACCAGGCCTTGATCCTTGATGTGTGATGAGAGAGGAACATAATGATGTGCTTGTTTTATGATTCTGAGAAATTTGTTCATCATCCATGATGAACACGATGAAGATGCTAGGGTTATGTTTCCAGAAATCTTGTTTGATCTTCCAAAGCCTTTCCTGCGCGTATAGCATGTGTTTGTGAAAATACCGTTCCTGATTGGTTCATGGGAGCGCTCATGCAGCGCTCTGATTGGTCAGAGCCAATCTTAAGTGAAACGGTGCGTTTAGCACCTGGTGCCACTTTTTGAACGTGGCCTGGCTTCAATTCCGGCCTATGGCAAATATTCAAACGCTCCTCATTTATTTGTTTTCCCACCATGTGATTCATGTACCTTGTTTCATGTTTTTTTATTTTTCCTTCCACCTCATAAAATCATAACTAAATGAATATTGATCCAAATAATGTGTGGATTTTTGCATCATGCTCCTTATTGTGTCTAGCATTTTTTGATTATTTTTCCAGAAGTTGTGCTTGGTTATAAAATTGTTTGGCCTAGGGTTTGTTAACAAGTATGCTTTTTGAACCTTGCTTGCCATATCTCTTGTGAAATGATGAGTTTTAATCCAATGCTTTTGAAATTTGGTATGCTTAAACTAGACATCTAGTTGGGCATTGTGGTGTTGAGTTTGCATTTTTCACATTTGTGGTTGCTGAGATATGCTCATGTTAATGTAGGTGTGACAATGTGTGTCACACCTTTGCTTGCTCAACTTGATGAATTTCTTTGCCATGCCAAATAAATTCCAAATGATGTGATTTTTTGTATGATGCTTTCTATGGATGTTGTGAATGCTCATGATTTTTTTGTGGAATTTTTGGATTGATTTCTGATTTGTTTGGGATTTTTCTTGCTGGATGATCATTTGTGCATTTTTGGATAGTCTTGAACTTCAATGATTTGTGAAATGATTATGCTTTATCATATGAACTTGAAATTTTGCACATTGATTCTAGACATATTGAAGTTTGTCTTGGTTTTGATTGGAGGTCTTTATCATGTTTTAATTCTGTTTTAGGCTTGTGTTAAGTTGATGTAGCATTTGGTGTCTCATTTGAGCTTGTTTTGATTGCCTTGCCTTATGGAATTTGATTGCCATGCTTAAACTTGTTCAAATGCCTTGATTTTTGGTGTGTTGATCATGTTATGTGTTCTGTTTAGCCATGATTTTTCTTGAGATTTATTGAATCATTTGTGAGTTGATGTGCATTTGTTTATTCTGTTGTCTCAATGTGCTTTCAACTTGCATGCTTTGCCATGATTGGTTTGTGAAATGAATTTGGTTGATGCTATTGACATGAGACCTTTTGTATGGTGTTCTTAATTGATTGAGCTTGATTCATGTTGAATTTCATGTTCTGTTTTGAATTATTTCTCCCTCTTTGACCCTAGGCCTTGACCTAGTGGTTTGTGACTCACAGTTGAGCTTTGTTTTCAGGTTAAAAGACACATGGCCATAATGGGATTGATTCACTTGCTTGAGTTGACTAATTGGTTAATGTTGACTAATCTTGAGTTGTTTTGTAGGTTGATGCAAAGTCATTTGTGTTGTGCACATTGGCTTGTGGCTTGCATTGTTTGTTTGATTGTTTGCTTTGTCTGTTGACTATTGACTGTCTGTTTGACTTTTTTTGAATTGTAAACTGATTGTGTTAGATTGTTTTCAGGTACATAAGTTGCTTATAGTTCTTTTGAACTTTGCTTGGTTGCTTAACCATTTGAGGTATAACTCACTGACTTCATGTAGTCTGGAAGACCTGTCCTGTTATGTGGGGCAGGCACCTGTCTGAAGTCCTCCTTAAGAGGCAATGCTTGTGTTTGTTTATTTTTGTCCCTGTACATATTCAAAGACCTCCTAAGTGAAGAGGCATTGGCAGATACAAGGGATGTGCAATCTATCCCCTGCTATTCCGTATGTCATCCACTTTGCTCACACCATTGTGTTGATGCATTGTGGATATTAACCCAAGATCCAGTTGTGTCAGTCATGTGGAGTAGAGTCCCACATTCTGGACTCCCACACTTTCATGTATTTGAAGCTCTCCCAGGCCAGGGATAAGAGCTGTGAAGTCTCATCTTCACTTCCCATTTCATCTGCTTCACCCTAACTCTCAATGTTAGGGTTAAGAGCTAACATCACCCTGATACAGTGGCTTGTTTGTTGAGGTTGACATGACCCCTTGACTAAAGCCTAGCCTTGTTTGAGCCCCTCTGTTTGTATATAGTGTGTGTGCTTGTTTTGTGCTTCTGTATGACTGTTTGTGCTGTTAGGATAGCTTGCTCCCTGTGCAAGTTAGATAGCAACCTTAACTTAGGGATTGTATGCATGACAACTTCTAGGCTCGAGTCGTAGTCTCCCTAGTAGTGTGTGTCTCCCTTTGTATCTGGTTAGGCTAGTCCTCTTTCCCTGTTTAGGGGAACTACGTCGCCCTGATCCTCATACCAGATGAGGTATGTAGGCAGGAGATTGAGCTGATCTCTCCGGGCAACCTTTTGCTTTTTCAACCCTTTTGTGTGAGTTGGAGTCTAACATAAGTCCAGCGATTGGCAGTCGGTTTCCTGTGTGTGTGTTTGTCGTGTGCTTGGAGTCTGATGTAAGTCCAGCGATTGGCATTTGGTTTCCAGTGTGTGTTTGTTGGTTCGGAGTCTGATGTAAGTCCAGCGATTGGCATTCGGTTTCCATGTTTTCCTGCTTTGTGTGGAGTCTGACATAAGTCCAGCGATTGGCAGTCGGTTTCCTGCGTGGTTTTGTTTGGCGTGCGTTAGCCGAGCTACGAGTGCTCTGATTCTTCTCTGGTCAAAGAAGATACGTATGCATAGGATGCGACATCCTAGCGAGCACGTTTCCCCTGTCCCGAACTACGTCGACTCTGATGTCTGTGCCTGACAGACTACGTAGGCCCAGGATGTGATATCCTGCCGAGTTAGTTTCTTTTATCTTTCATGTGTCTCCTTTCAGCCAGTGTGTGCAGTTTGTGTTCAGTGTTTAGCAACCTTTATCCTTCCTTTTGAGCGTGGATCCCATCGAGTACGACGGATGCGTAGGGGTGCTAATACCTTCCCTTCGCATAACCGACTCCCGATCCCATTTCTCTCTGGTTGCGAGACCATGTCTTTTCCAGGTTTACTTCGAGCGTTTCCTTTCCCTCTTTTGGGATATATAACGCACGGTGGCGACTCTGTTGTTTTGTTTTCCCGCCGGTTTTTCGCGTAATGCGACACCTATGTGACAAACATGGTCTATGTTGCCTTGCGTTTATTTTATATCCTTTTGATAATGCCAAAGGGAAAAAAGTATACTCTCAAGGGGAGTAGGGTATACTCTCTATATTTATCAATGGGAGTTTAACCACTTCAAACCATTGATGTCGTTTTCTTGTTTATCCACCTCTCTGAGAGATATGTTTCCATCATCAAAAGGGGGAGAATATGGAGTAATTTTCTTACAGTTACAATCATATGCAAATATTAGTAGCAATTGATCCTCGAAGGTTTTGATGTTGACAACACCTAATGTCAAGTAGAGTTCGACAAAGTCATTGAAGATATTTGATCAAGCAACCTAGGGTGATGGTATCTATCAAAGAAGCCATATCAAGCCTCATCAGATAAAGAAGTCAAGTCCCACATGAAGTGTTGAATCCATGATGAATCTAGGAAGGGATCTTGAAGCTTCAATGTTGTAAAAGAGAGGAAGTGTAAAAGCTCGTATGCTCATGTTTCTTAGTGATCAGTGTATTGTAAAAGTATAAGAGTGTCTCCTAAGATACTAAGAAAACTCTCTAACACACACTAAAATGTTTTGAAGTCTCCCTGCTTTAATATCACCAAAAATGTTTTACACAAGTAACTAGTTTGTTACTAGCTCTAATCTTTTAGGAGTGTGTTTATACAAGATAATTGACTAGCATATTAGGGCTAATCATTTATCTATTTTGTAATATCTCGTAATTGATTAAGAGGGCTTCTAATCGATTAGTGATGACGAATTTGAAAACCTTCCACATTTAGACTACATAATTGATTAAACCTATCTCATAATCAATTATGAGCATTCAAAACCCAATGGATAATTTTCCTTTTTAAGCTATATTTTTTCCCAAATAAAGGAGGTTTCTCCTCATTTGAACACACCAAAATTCGGATTTTCAACTATCATTTTCTTATTCCGTCTCTTTTCTTCTTCTATATTCGTTACTAAAGTTGCCTTAGCGTATTGGGAGAGAAAAATACTCCAAATACTTTTTTATTGTATTGGTGAGATTAGGCTTTATTTTTTTCATCAAGAATGTGGTTCTCTTCTTTGATATATTTGGTTCTTGAGATTGTTCTAATAAGACCTCTGTTTGGTTATTGAGATTGTTATAGTAAAATCTCTATTTAGTTCTAGAGATTAGTTGGTAAAATATTTGTTTGTTATGTTAGCTCAACCGTTAAAGTTTCATTTGGTTCGAGGATCTGTCTGTGTAAAATGTCCCATCTTTGTACGTAATAAGATTCGTGGGCATATCCATAAAAGCTCAATACATGATTTTAGTAGAACCTTGTTGGAGCACAAGATGAAGATGAAAGAAGAGAGAAAATAGAGAGAAAATGGTTATAACAAACTCTCAAAAGTTGAAGAAAAATTATGTTATTCTATTATATTGAAAAACGATTACAAGAGTTACTTAAATACATAACTCAAACTGTCGCGTCAGCAAAACAACAAAATCTAAAACTCATAAGCTAAGCTAGATTATGAGTAGCAAATTCTAAGCTACACTGAGTAAGGTTTCTGAAGCATGTAGCTTTTGAATAATACACCTTTTGAAACAACTTCTAACTACTGCTTCTGACTAAAACTCTCAAAAGCTTCTGACTAATACATGATTTTGAATAATTAATTACTTTTGCACCATCCCTTAATTCATATAAAGCTAATTAAAATCTACAACATTAATTCCATCTCTCAAGTGGACAAAATGTCCAGTCTTGGTAGCTTTATTCATAACATCTACAAGTTGCTTCTGGGTGCTACAATGAATAACTTCTACCACTCCATTCTGAACTTGATTTTGTAGAAAATGAAACTTCATGTTAATATGCTTGATTCTTCCATGAAGAACTGGATTATTGGCAAGGCTTGTGGCTGATTTGTTGTCAATCATCAGCTTCACAAGCTTGTGCTCTTATTGATCTAATGATTATGCACCAAATTCATAAGCCAAATAGCATGACACACAAACAAAGCACCTGCAATGTACCCAACTTCACAGGTTGACAATGCAACCACTGGTTTCTTCTTGGAGCACCAAGAGATAGGACCTTCCAGATACTTGAAAAAATATCTAGAAGTACTTCTTCTGTCAACTCTATCTCCACACCAATAAGAATCTCAATATCACATTAGTTATGATTCATACTTAGCACCAGAAGGGAATAACACATCATACTTCAGAGTCCCCTTAACATACCTCGGAATCCTGAAGGTATCTTGGTAATGTGACTACTTTAGTTTGTTTATAAACCTATTTACCATTCCAACTGCATAACATACGCCAGGTTTGGTGTTATAGATATGTCTCAATGAGCCAACCATTTGTTTACAATTTGTAGCATCTACATCATCACCCTCAACATTAGAATCCAACTTGTGCTTCGTTTCAGCAGGTGTGATTGCAGTATTGCAATTTGTCAACTCGAATCTCTTCAAATGTTCAAGTTCATACTTCAACTGATGCAAAATGATACCCTTCTCAGAGTATAAAATCTCCATCCCTATAAAACATACCATATTTCCCAGATCAATCATCTCAAACTCATTCATTAGCACTTTCTTGAACTTCATTATCTAATATGAGCAACTTCATGTCAACAATATGTCATCAACATAGAGGCGCACTAGAATCATATTACCTTCAGAAGTATTCTGAACACAAATACTATACTCCATCTCACACTTTCTAAATCCTTGGAGCTTGAAAAATGAATCAATTTTTAGATTTCAAGCTCTAGGAGCTTGTTTAAGTCCATATAATGCTTTATGTAACCTGCACACCATCCCTTCTTGATTCTTTTTCATAAATCCAGAAGGTTGCGACACGTATATCTCTTCTTGCAATGGACCGTTCAAAAAGGCAGATTTCACATCCAAATGTATTAGAGACCAATTCCTATTTGCAGTTATAGCAATCATTAATCTGATTGTTACATGTCAATCTATATGCATAAACATTTCAAAGTAACCTAACGCATATTTCTGTAAAAATCCTATTGCCACTAACCTTGCTTTGTGTTTTCCAATTTATCCATCTAGATATTGTTTCACCTTGAAAACCCATCTGACGTTGATGGCTTTCTTGTTCTTTGGAAGCTCAGCCAACTCCTAAGTCTTGTTTCTTTCTATAGCCTCAAGTTCTACTTCCATGGCCTCCAGTCATACTTTCTTCTTGAGCACTTCTTCAACACTAACTGGTTTAGAGTCTACTAACATGGCACACTGAATAACTTCCCCTTTAAAGTCTATCTTAGTATCTTGCAACATGTCAAACTTTGCAAATCTATTATATCGGACGATTTCTTTATGGTCTGGTTTCAAAAGTTGGACCATCTTCATAAGTTTCACCTTCATAGGCATGATCATCGTCAGAGGTTGAATTACCATGAGATTCAGGAGTACCATCAGAATCTGAATCATCATCAGATTCACCTTTTGAGTTTTCTTCAGCTTCTGAGTTACTATGAGACTCTGACTCGTCTTCAGACTCAGAATTATCACCAGACTTTGACTCATCTTTATAGTCATAAATCTCTTCATAAGTTAACTCAAGTGCTAACACTACATCAGAGTTGGATTGAGACTCGTTCCAATCTCATGCTTCTGATTCTTTCAGAATAACATCTCTGCTGAATTCCACCTTATTAGTTATTGGACCATAAAGCTTATATGCACTTTCCAGTAGCACATGGAACATGTTTATAACAAACATAACCAAATACCCTGAAATGACTCACACTTTACTTATCACCAGTCCGCTTCTCAAAAGGAACAGTTTCCTTCAGCTTCTTTGTTGGACATCTGTTGAACACATATACTGTAGTAGCAATAACTTCTCCCCACAAGTTGTGAGGCAGCTTCTTCTCCTTCAGCATGCTCATTTTCATATCAAGCAAAGCTTTATTTCTTCTTTCAACAAGATCATTATGTTGAGGAGTGTATGGAGCAGTCACCTTATGCTCAATTCCATTCTCTTCACAGAACTTTATGAACTATGTAGAGTTATACTCACCTCCACCACCAATTCTGAGAACTTTCAGCTTCTGACCACTTTGTTTTTCAGCATTCACCTTGAACTTCTGAAACTCATCAAACACCTCATGCTTAAATAGGATGAGTGATACCCATGTCATTCTTGTGAACTCATCCACAAACGACAAAAAATATTTGTTTACTCCAAGTGAAGGTACTTCAAATGGTCCAAAAACATAAAAATGTACTACTCACAAAGCATGTTTTTCTCTTGAGGCTACTTCTGATGCAAATGGAAATCTAGGTTGCTTGCCTTTCATGCATATCTCACATGACTTCTCAGGCTTCATAATCTTGGGAATGCCATATACCGACTTCTTAGAATTAAGATGCCCTAAGCTTCTGAAATTAAGATGCCCCAATCTCTTGTGTCACAACTCACTATCACCTTTAGCATCTTCTGCACTAACGCAATTAGTTTTAGTTGTATCCACACTCACCTTGAATGTCCTGCTCAGATTGCATAATCATCATCTAATCAGAATCATACAACTTCAAGAGATTATTCTTCATAGTAACTAAGAAATCTTTCTCAATGAGCTAACCTACACTCATCAATTTGCTCTTCATGCCAGGAACATACCAAACATCCTTGATCAGAACAGTTTTACCATTCTTCACCTTGACTTTTACATTTCCCATACCTTCAGCGTTGAGGTACTTATCATCAGCATATATGATCTTTGTGCTCTTTCTAGAGTCAAAATCAACCAGCCATTGTTTGTTTCTAGTTAGGTGATTTGAGCAGCCAATGTCCATATACCACCAGTCTACCAAATACGCACCATCAAATTCATAAGCCATCAATAGCATAGGTTCATCAACAGAATCTCATTTGGCTATGTTTGTTTCTCCTTATTTCCTTTCCTTGTTTGACCAATAGTCAACAGCAAAGTGGCCAAACTTCTTACAACAGTAGCATCAAACCTTCTTCTTGTCAAACTTCTCATTTCCTTTCTAATGTTTCTTCTCATCCGCATTTGAGGCTTATAACTTTAAAAAGCCACCACCATGTCTCTTCTTGGCTTCTGACCAAGACTGCTTCTGACACTTCTTCCTAGAAGACACCTTCAGAGCTTGCTCTACCTCTCTTTTAGAGGTTCTCTCAATCAGACGCAACTTTTATGCCTCTAGACTGCTCTGCAACTCTTCAATCCTCATGGTGCTTAGGACTTTAGAATGTTCAATTGCTACAACAATGTAATCAAACTGAGGAGTAGGAGACCTCAATACCTTCTCAATGATTACATGTTCTGACAAAGTTTCTCCACAAGATTTCATCTCATTGGTGATTAGAATCACTCTAGAGATGTAATCAGGTATCTTCTCATTGTCCTTTATGTTGAGACTCTCATATTATTTACGTAGACACTAAAGCTTCACCTTCTTCACTGATGCATCACCGCCATATCACCGTACCAGTGTGTCCCATGCAGTCTTCGTTGTCGTCGAATCAACGATTTTCTCAAACATGTTCGCATCCACACACTAATGGATGTAGAATAATGCTTGTTGATCTTTCTTCCTCGTTTCTCTTTGTGTGTTTCTATATGTTTCTGTCGCATCCGCCGCAACCGTAACATAACTGTCGTTGACGAGATCAAGAACGTCTTGAGCACCAAATAACACATGTATTTGAATTGACCACTGATTCCAATTCTTTCCATCAAACATTGGAAGCCTTGTATTCAAGGTACCATTTCCACTATTCATCTTCGATTTTGTGCACTTAAACTCACACAGATCTCACCAAACACTCGTGCTTCCCAATCCCGCAAAATCAAAAAATATGATTATGTTACGTGATCGTGAATTCAACGAGAGTTCAAGAAACAAAATCAATCACACATGTCCCACCGTACACTCGTGTTTCCCTGTGAAACATCCTTGTAAATCTAAACCGGAGCTTTAGATACCACTTGTTAGAGTACAAAATGAAGAAGATGAAAATGGAAGAAGAGTGAGAAGAGAGAGAAAAATGGTTATAACAAACTCTAAAAAGTGGAAGAAAAATTTTGGGACTGTATTCTATTGAAGAACGATTACAATAGTTGCTTAAATACACAACTCAAACTGCCACGTAAGCAAAACAACAAATGCTAAAATCAAAAGTTAAGTTAGGTTCTGAGTAGGCAACTTCTACGCTACGCTGAGTAAAGTTTCTGAAGCATGTAGCTTCTGAACACTACACCTTTTGAAACAGCTTCTAACTAGTGCTTCTGAACGCTATGCTAAGTATGACAAGTGGTTAGGCTGAACCTCTATAAATCGTAGTGTAGTTTCTCTATCTTTATCTTTTATTTATGTTGATTAATTCTCTTTTATCTCTAAATCCTTCTTTCTATTTTCTGATGCTTTATATCTGAACTAACATAAATTATTTTTCAAAGTTAAAGACTTTTTAATAAATTACGATTTTTACACTTCATAATTCACCTCTCTCTCTTATGTTTTGAGTCACTTGTTCAAGAACATCCTTCTAAAATAAGAAAGAATCTCAAGATAGAGTATTCACAATAAATTAAGAAGACTCTTTTAAACACAAAATACGGACGCTTAATTAACAATTATTCAAAACATGAGTTTTTAAATAAGGAGAACCGCCTCCTTAAATAGCAAAAGTTATCTAGTAGAATCCAATAGGATTTAATAAAAAACGAGCTAAATCCAAAAACAACAAATTAAATCTTCCTAAAAGTAAATACAAACCTTTCATAAAATCATATCCAATAATAATCTTCTTCATTTAGAAATATGATTTAATAAAATCTTCTTCAACTAAATTTGAATCAAAATATTTTCCCAAACATAATCTTTGGAAACTTTTTGATGAACTAAAACACAACGAATCTTGAAATCAATGTTGAAGCGATCACAAGTAGATAGAGTAAAGTGCACCAGAATTAACCAAAAACAAAATGTCTCCCAATAAGTCAAGACATCTTATTTAATAAATTGTCTACAAAATTAGACAATCACTTATAAGAACAGTTAATTAGCCTTGCATCCTCGACTTTAAGACTAACACTGTGAATATTCAAACATCAATGACATAAATTGGAAAATTCTGAGATCACTTGAAGAAGTAAACGTGACATCTCAATCTTCCTTTATCATGGACCATGTAAGAAACAATTTAATAGGTTCTAGTTTTGGTTTATGATTTAGATATACTACTTTATAGAGAATCCAACATATGCGCAATAACATTTTAACCATTCAAACAATGAAATAGCTGAGTTACAATCAACATCATGCAGACAAAATGAATTACTTCAAGTCTATTTAAAAGAAAGATAATGTATACAAACAAACATTAGGTAAAATTCATGTTCAAGCTCATAAACACCAAACACACAAAAGACATAACAGTTTTAAACTCTTTCTAGAAGTTCTATGATAGCAGGTTTAATGCATGTCAAACATTGACCCCATAAAAAACCAAAACACAATGTATCTAAGGTAAAGAGTATGAGAGTACAAATACAACCATGCATGCATGCATGTTTTTCTGTCCACCTTTATCAACCCTGATATGGTTGATTTGCAGCATTCCATTTAGGGCCAAGATGAGTAAAATCATCTGTTCTTGTTTTGTCACGTGCATTTGCTTGTTCCCTCATTAAAACTGGACCGAGATATGTAAAATCCGGTTTTGGATTTATATATGCATGATGAGAATGTGCTTGCTCCCTCATTAAAGCAGGACCAAGATAGGTAAAATCATTTCTCGGTATCAAAACTGGTGGGTGGATTTTAGCAGCAGGTGGCGGTGGTATGAAATTTGGAATAATCTCAGTATCATCTCTGCAGTAAGGTTTCTTCTGCGGGGATATATCCATATCTTCTTCCATCATTCTCTTGTCTGACACTTCAATAGAACTTCCAGCTTCAAATTCTGAAACGACCTGTTCCTTTTCAAGAATAGCAGCAGCAACATCAGGTGAAGATTGTTTTGTGACAGCAGTTACATCAGATACCAGCACAGGTCTGACCTCAGGCTTCAAACTAGCTTCTGCTGATACATATGGTAAAGAATTTGAAGTGTCTTCTTCGGATGATTTTACCAAGGCGTTGTAGATAGGAAACGGATAACTTTGAACCGATGATTTACACGGCTCGCGGATCGGAGACCACTCTTCAATTGGAGGAATGTTAATTTGGTTTCTTTTCCAAACAACACAACCAATGAGGTAATCATTGTTTTCATTGGAGTGGTAGAATCCATATTTCGCAAGTACGTTGAGTACTGTGTAGTTACATGGACAGATATAAAGATCAACACCAGTTATAACTTTTGCAAGCCCTACCCTTCCTTCGTTTACATACTTTCTTGCAACCTGTTAGAACCAAACATGGAAAATCCATCACTTTAAATTTAATCAAGGATTCATTATTCATACTGAAATCATATTATTCATATTTCATATATTCACCTTTTTTATTTCTTCTATTTTATCTTTTGAAGTTCCTTCTTTCCAATATAGGGACACAACCTGTAAAAGATAAATTTTAGTATGTAGTTCAACCAACATGCTGGCAATAAATGAATAGAAGAATAACTATAGTAATTTCTTACCATCAATCTTCTGTTAGGTGAGTTTGGAAGATCTTTAATGTATGTTTCGAATTCATTTAATTTCACTTTCCCTTTCACTTCAACACGTTCAGTCCATTTGACATCAGGCATCTTTTCACCACTACACAATTGAATGAAATATACATTCAACAATAAGACAGATGATTGGATAGGAAAGAGTCACTGGTACAAAATGTGAGTTATTGAGTTGTCTACTTATGCAATGAAAAGTATATTATTAAGCTTATATTTTATACTTTTTCTAAACATTGAATTTGTCAAATACTATTCATATAATATTTCATGTAGATATTTATGACAAACTAAGTGACTATATGTGGTCATGATATAAATAGTATTAGACAAACTCAATGTTTAGAGAATATAGTGTAATGAACTTGGTGGTGAGGTTTACTTGTTAGTCTTAGGGGTATTTTAAGGGGAACTTCTAGGTTTAGGGGGAGGGTTAATTCTGTAATTTCAAGAGCTATCGTGAAACTTGTGCTTACCTTGACTACTCACCTACGTGGACATTAGGTCAAGTTGAGCAAGTCTATAAGTACTTGAATTTTTCTACCTCTTACAAAAGCATAATACCCATTCTTTATTTATCAAGTATTATGGATGGATTAAAAGACAATGGGCATTATTTTTTTCTTTTCTAGTAAATGAGGTTTTAAGTGCAACCCCGACATTATGACCAGGGACTATCCGAGTTGACTTTGAAGCTACCATTACAGATGAATTGGTGAAAGAGTTGACATAAATTAGATTGTGAAGTAGAATAGTTGTGGTGGCGTAACAAATAGGATTTGGTGAATTTTCATAGAAAATAGCGAGAATCAGAGGATGATTCCCACAAACGATTTCACTATTTATGTAAAGAATAGAAGATCGATGACATGTAAACGTGATGGATTTTTGTTACCTTTGTCAATATTTTTATTATAAATTATTTTTGTTTATTTAGATAATATTTCTATTATGAATTTAAGTTTAGTTGGAAACCACATAACAAGATAAGAAAATAAATGAATAACTTTTTCTTAAAAAATAATTTAAATATAAAAAAATGAAATTTAATATACTATAAAATAAAAAATAACCAAAAAAATAAGTTTAAGCAAAATGAAAGTTAATATAATATAAAAATGAAATTTAATATAATATAAAATAAATTTAAAATTTAAAAAGTAATATTATTTTTAAAAATGTTAGAATATTAATTATTTTTATAAAAAATTACATATATAGTTTTATCATTTATTTAAAATATATAACATATTTATATATGGCATGTATAACATATATAATAAATTACTTATTTGCTTGTGTTTTTTTATTTTAAAAAATAGAACTATTTATTTAATAGTGTCAATGAGTTCTTATAATAAATTACTTATTTGCTTGTGCATCAAACAAGTCCTAAAGTTATTGGTGTTCATTTTATTTTGCATTACTATTATACTCTCCCTTTCCACTCCAAATTCAAAAGAAATAGAAAATAAGACATGTATTATAACTTAAAATACTTTTACATCAATGTTAATGAAATTTTTTAATATTTTGCGATTAATTTTTTTAAAATATGACAATGTATAAACTTATGAATGACTACATAAACAAAACACATGAATGTTACAAGGGATATATTGTTGTTGGTAATTTTTTCCATACACGTCTGCAACCCAATTATTGACCCTTTTTTGTTAAAAATAATTATTGATTATCCATAATTAATGATAAATATTGACAGCCACTGTTTGAAAAATATATTTTATAAACTTTTATGTATTTAATAAATTAAAAAATTAAATTGATTACTTTTTAACAAATAATTTTTATACAAAATATTTAAAGAGTGTTTTTAGGCTACTGTTCAACAAAATCATGTTAACACATCATATATTTATAAGAAATAGCCATGCTCGATAAAAAAAATAAGTAATTAATATGTATAAAAAATTGTTAAAAATAAATAAATCTAATTTGATAGGAATTGTAAACTATAACATATTAAGTTCGGTTCTTATTGATTAAAAAAATTAAAAGCAATGAAAAGTTTGATATTTAAAAAAATGAAATAATTCTCATTATTTAACAAAAATAATTAGCTCTTTAGTAATGGATTATTATTAAAATAAAAAATAATTAAATAAAAATAAATAAAATCATTAAAATTATTACTAAATGGTTAAAATGAAATTTTTTGCTTTTATCTTTCTAATCTTTAATAAACCTATCGACTTAAAAAGAACATCTAATACACAGACATCAATCAAAGTCGTATGCATTATGATTCCTACTTAACATTATTATTATTTTTTAAAAAAATGTAAAAAAGTAAAAATAAATAAATAACTAATTTTAAAAGTAAATGGCTAAAATAAAAATTTTTGCTTTTGTTTTTCTAGTTTTAAATAAACCTATCGAATTAACATCTAATACGCAGACATCAATTTTCTTTAATGAAGAAGTTAGTTATACTCATATTTTAATATCATATTTTAATATCAAGTGGTTCCATGCTCATTAATGAAGAAGTTAGTTATACTCATATTTTAATATCATGAGCACTCTCATGGAGAGTATAATTTTCTTTATTATCTTTCATGTTTCACTTTAAAACTTGAATGTTCTCGAATGTTCTTCATTTTTTTGGATAGTCCTTCAATCCTTATCCACTGCAGCATCATTGATTGCAATCAATTTTCTTTGTTCTTCTCAATTGTAAATGTATTCATCTTGAATTCATCGTCTTCTATCAATAATGGAGCTAAGAGCTGTTCAACTTTAAATTTTCCAGTCTCAAATCGATTCAGTGTTCTATGTTCATGTAAGTGACAATATGAATTTTGTAACGGTCACGCAAAAACATAATGGTAACAATTATGCAGTATGGAGCAGGTCTATACGTAGAACTTTTGATGCTAAGAACAAATTACCAGTTATTTATGGCTCCAATAAATTTTGAATATTTTAATCAAGAATTATCGGAGAGGGGGTGGAGATGGAACCACTTGATACATTATTGACTCATAAATTGTGTTTCTAATTCTATAGTCAAACCATAATATTTCATGAAAATTCAATATATGTGTGGAATGATCTTAAGGAAAGATTTTCTAAGATTGATCAAGTTTGTGTTTCTACGCTTACATTTTCAACTTAATAGCCTCAAACAAGGATCAAAATTTATTCTTGAGTACTTAATTGAAATGAAGACTATTTGGGGTGAGATAATTGCATATCAGCCAATTTCATTATGTACTTTCTCTCACCCTGCAAATGCAAAGTAGTGAGATCTGCAAGAAATTACATTCTTAAGGACTAAGTCATTCAGTGTCGCACTTGTCTAAATGATCAATTTTATGTTGTAAGGACACAAGTATTGTTGATGGAACCATTACCATCAATAATAAAGTTTATTCACTAATAGCTCAAGAAGAGAGAGATGTTATTCCTACAATAGTCATTGATGAATCCAACATACTAGTCAATGCTTATGATGTAAATATGGGTTATGGTCGAGGCATGTGTTTCAATCATGGAGGTAATGGTAAGAATAGTTTGAGGTATTTCACTTATTGTGATAGATATGGTCACACTATTGAGTTTTTCTATCAAAAACATGGCCATCAACATGTGAACAAACCCACCTCGTCTATAAATGCATCTAGCAACAATATACAAGGCTCTCAGAATATAATTGTTATGCATGGTATAAGCCACCAAGATCGTTTACTTTCTTGTCTTACTCGGGAGAAATAAGATTGGTTTGTATGCTTTCTCCAACAAGCAAATTTGATGTCTTCTGATAAACATGAAGTTGGTTCATGTTCTAATCAACTTACCACGTCTCTTTCTCCTCATTGATGTCTTCCACCAAATGGGTCAACTGCGTCAGGTACTCCTATTGTCATTTCTTGTTTTGTAAGTAGCATTTCAAAATTTTGGTTGCTTAATTATGGAGCAAACGGTCTCATTTATTCTTCTAAACAATTTTTTGAGTCATTTTATCACATTAGGCCCATTCAAGCCCATTTACCAAATTGTAAATCGGTCCAAATGCATTCTGTTAGTAATGTTCAAGCTTCCTCTACTTTATGAATCACTAATGTTTTATATCCAAAAGATTTTAGACTAAATCTTATATTTGTATCAAAATTATGTCAATCTTTAGCATAAACAGTCAAATTCACTAATGAGCATTGTTGCATACAATAAATAAAGTTCTTGAAGGTGATTGGTTTGGAAAATCATGTAAATGGAGTGTATTAACCAAACATAGAGGATAAACTCACAAACCATGTCAACCTCACATCCTTACAAAGACTCAAAAATGATAACATCTTAAACACGTCTTAGTGTAATTTTTCAATTTCTATGACATCCCTTTGGAATTTTAGGTTAAGCCACTTATCTAGCCATAGAATGTCTCATATGTCACATTTGTATTCATGTATTACACATTAAAATAATTCTTTTTGACATATGTCAGTTTACTAAACAAAAGAAAATTCATTTTAAAGTTAGTACTTCACATACAACAACAACAACCAAGTCTTATTCCACTAAGTGGGTCTCTACATGGATCAACTTCGGCCATAATGTTCTATCCAAGACCATTATTTTATCTAAATTGTTAATCTTGATATCTTTCTTAGTAACTTCTCTTATAGTTTTCCTAGGTCATCCTCAACCTTTAACTATTTGACTCTTGTCCATCTGATCTACTTTCCTTACCATAAAATCTATAGGTACTCTCACTACATGTCCGACACTCTCTTTAATATTGTCATTTCTAATCTTATCGTGTCTAGTTTTACCATAAATTCAAAGAAACATCCTCATCTCTACTACACTTACTTTATTCTCGTGTTTATTTTTAAGCATCCAACATTTTGTCTCGTACAACATTAAACGTCCAACATTTTCTCTTCAACTTGAGCGTTTATGTCCCATAAAATACCTAAGGCCCTCCTCAATTGAAAACCACTCAACTTGAATTTGGTGGTTTACATCCCTTCAATATAAAAATTTCATCATTGTTGATATTGATCATACAATTATCACTGTTGAAACACCTACCATATTTGAGCAAACCAATCATGCCACAACTAAGCATTCAAATCCCATTCATTTCATAAAACACTCAACAAGAAACAAACATCCTTCGTCATATATCAAATATTATATATGCAGTTCATTTAATTATGGAACAAACCTATTATCCTCGGGTATGAATTATCCCATATCAAACTATGTCTCCTTCATAGAATTATTTTTCCATGTCCATATACACCCTACATGAACCAAAGACATATGATGAGGTGAGAAAATTTGAGTGTTAGAATCAAGCTTTTCAATTTGAGTTACCATCTCTTAAAAGAAAAGGCATGGGATAGCTTATTGACTCACCACCCAACATCAAACCAATTGGTTTCATATGGATATACAAAATAAAATTACATGTTAATGGCTTAGTGGAAATATTCAAATCTCGATTGGTGGAAAAGGGCTACAAACAAAATGAGGGAAATGGATTACTTGGACACATACTCACTTGTGTCAAAGTTAACCACTATCAGACTTGGCATTGCTCTTGCAGCCATCAATAAATTGGTTCATCCATCAATTAGATGTAAATGATGCTTTCTTACATGTAAAATCACAAGATATTTACATGAATAACCCATCATGCATTATTTCCTCTAAACTCGATCAAGCGTGTAAGATCATTAAATCATCATATGACCTCAAGCAAGCCAAAAGTAAATGGTACGAAAGGCTCACGTCCTAACTCTTTAAACATAAATTTCATCTATCCAACTCTAATCATTTACCTTTCTTGTACTTTATGTTGATGACACCATGATTGCATGTAATTCATCAAATGAGTTCGACAACATCAAAAAAATACTCCAACACACAATCCAAATACGTAATTTAGGACAAATGAAATACTTCCTAGGTTTTGTAGTGGCTCATTCTAAACATGAAATCACTATATGTCAGAGAAAATACTGCCTAGCTTTGATCAGATGGTTGGTTACTCGAATGAAAAACTATTACAACCCCTACAAATCCAACCAACAAATTACTAAATGATATAAGTCATGCTTTCACATATGTTCCTCGATATAGGTGCCTCATTAGAAGGATGCTTTACCTCACTACCACAAGACCCGATATCACATTCATCACACACCAGTTAAGTTAGTTTCTCGCATATCCCACTATCATTCATGAAAAATATTCCACTAGAACATTAAAATACTTAAAAGGATGTCTTGATATAGGTATATTCTTCCTTAGAGACTCATCACTGCAACTCATTGGTTTCTCAGATAATGATTAGGTTGGTTGTAGGGAAACTCGAAGGTCCACCTCCGACCAATGTTTCTTCCTTCACAAGTCACTCATTTCATGGCTCATAAAGAAATAACTAATTCTTTCTAGATCATCCTCTGAGGATGAATATCTTGCTCTTGGTACAATAACATGTGAAATGAAATGGCTAGTTTATCTTCTTCAAGACATCCAAATTTCATGTGTTTAAACCACTTGTTTTATATTGTAAAAATATTAGCGTCATTCATATTTCATACAATCTCATTTTTCATGAAAGAACCAAGCATTTAGAGGTTTATTGACATATAGTTTGAGAGAAATTGCAAGTTGGTGTGTTTAAACTCTTTCCAGTCCCAACCAAAGATCAACTCGTCGACTTCTTCACGAAACGTCTTCTTCCACAACCATTTCATCTGCTACTATCCAAGTTGGGGATGATCAATATCTATCCTCCAACTTATGAGGGGATATTACACAATAACACTAAAAATTCTATCATTATATATACAAGTTAGTTAAAATATAATAACTAACTTATTAATTAAGTTAGTTAAGTAATTATAGTTAGTTATAGTTGGTTAAAGCTTATGATTGCATGCTTAGGCTACATCATAACTAACATAGATGTCATATACTACTATATAAGCAAAGTTGTACATTCATAATAATTAATGAAGAAGTTAATTTTATTCAAATTAACCACCTATTTTAATAAAATCATAAGACAAAGTATAAATTCATCAATACAACTAATGCATTGTCTTCAATCAAGTGAAGTACTAAGAGAATTACTCAAAATATACAGCTTGGACAAAGCTAAAGCCAACTCTACTCTGATGGGTACTTCCTTCAATTTGGATAAGGATGAAAGGAGGAAAGCCAGTTGAAGAAAGCAGGTACCGAGTTATGATCAGTTCTCTCCTTAATCTCATAGCATCTCATCTTGATATCATTTTTATGTGTGTCTTTGAGTCCATTTTCAAGCATTCCTGACAAAATTATATCTCACTGCGGTAAACCGCATTATGAGACATCTCATTGGCACACCACTAATAGATTTAGGTACTCCCAAAGGGACAAATTATGTCTTAGTCGGGTACGTTGACTCTGATTTTGATGGGTGTAAATTAGATCAAAAAACTACCAGTTGTACGTGTCACTGACTTAGTAAATCAATTGTCCTCTAGCATAGCAAGAAACAAGCAAGTGTAGAAATTTCCACAACTGAGTCAAAATACATTGTTGTGGATAGTTGTTGGGCTCAAATTATCTAGATGAAACATCACCTAAGTGATTATGAAGTTAATCTTGGTCCTATCTTGATAAAATGCAACAACACTAGTTCCATAAAATAGGATTGTGTGATTAAGCATGTGTCTTCATTTAGTCAACTCACAAATATTTGTATCAAGCCTCTTCCTAATGAAAATTTCTTTTCCATAAGAACTAAATTAGAAATATTGAATGAATCATGCATAGACTAATATTTTCTAAATGCATTTCATCTTCTTTTTCTTCTTCCTTTTCTCTATGTGGTATACATGATCTATGTGCTACCTAATAAAAATATCTTTTTCATAAGAACTGGACTTGGAATGTTAAATCAATCATGCATGGTCTAATATTTTCTAAATTCCTCTTCTCCTTTTTCTTCTTCCCTTTACCTATGTGACAAACATGGTCTATGTTGTCTTGTGTTTATTTTATATCCTTTTGATAATGCCAAAGGGAAAAAAGTATACTCTCAAGGGGAGTAGGGTATACTCTCTATATTTGTCAATGGGAGTTTAACCACTTCAAACCATTAATGTCGTTTTCTTGTTTATCCACCTCTCTGAGAGATATGTTTCCATCATCAAAAGGGGGAGAATATGGAGTAATTTTCTTACAGTTACAATCATATGCAAATATTAGTAGCAATTGATCCTCGAAGGTTTTGATGTTGACAACACCTAATGTCAAGCAGAGTTCGACAAAGTCATTGAAGATATTTGATCAAGCAACCTAGGGTGATGGTATCTATCAAAGAAGCCATATCAAGCCTCATCAGATAAAGAAGTCAAGTCCCACATGAAGTGTTGAATCCATGGTGAATCTAGGAAGGGATCTTGAAGCTTCAATGTTGTAAAAGAGAGGAAGTGTAAAAGCTCGTATGGTCATGTTTCTTAGTGATCAGTGTATTGTAAAAGTATAAGAGTGTCTCCTAAGATACTAAGAAAACTCTCTAACACACACTAAAATGTTTTGAAGTCTCCCTACTTTAATATCACCAAAAATGTTTTACACAAGTAACTAGTTTGTTACCAGCTCTAATCTTTTAGAAGTGTATTTATACAAGATAATTGACTAGCATATTAGGGCTAATCATTTATCTATTTTGTAATATCTCGTAATTGATTAAGAGGGCTTCTAATCGATTAGTGATGACGAATTTGAAAACCTTCCACATTTAGACTACATAATTGATTAAACATATCTCATAATCAATTATGAGCATTCAAAACCCAATGGATAATTTTCCTTTTTAAGCTATATTTTTTCCCATATAAAGGAGGTTTCTCCTCATTTGAACACACCAAAATTCGGATTTCAACTATCATTTTCTTATTCCGTCTCTTTTCTTCTTCTATATTCGTTACTAAAGTTGCCTTAGCGTATCGGGAGAGAAAAATACTCCAGATACTTTTTTATTGTATTGGTGAGATTAGGCTTTATTTTTTTCATCAAGAATGTGGTTCTCTTCTTTGATATATTTGGTTCTTGAGATTGTTCTAATAAGACCTCTGTTTAGTTATTGAGATTGTTATAGTAAAATCTCTATTTAGTTCTAGAGATTAGTTGGTAAAATATTTGTTTGTTATGTTAGCTCAACCATCAAAGTTTCATTTGGTTCGAGGATCTGTCTGTGTAAAATGTCCCATCTTTGTATGTAATAAGATTCGTGGGCATATCCATAAAAGCTCAATACATGATTTTAGTAGAACCTTGTTGGAGCACAAGATGAAGATGAAAGAAGAGAGAAAAGAGAGAGAAAATGGTTATAAAAAACTCTCAAAAGTGGAAAAAAATTATGTTATTATATTATATTGAAAAACGATTACAAGAGTTACTTAAATACATAACTCAAACTGTCGCGTCAGCAAAACAACAAAATCTAAAACTCATAAACTAAGCTAGATTATGAGTAGGCAAATTCTAAGCTACACTGAGTAAGGTTTCTGAAGCATGTAGCTTTTGAATAATACACCTTTTGAAACAACTTCTAACTACTGCTTCTGACTAAAACTCTCAAAAGCTTCTGACTAATACATGATTTTGAATAATTAATTACTTTTGCACCATCCCTTAATTCATATAAAGCTAATTAAAATCTACAACATTAATTCCATCTCTCAAGTGGACAAAATGTCCAGTCTTGGTAGCTTTATTCATAACATCTACAAGTTGCTTCTGGATGCTACAATGAATAACTTCTACCACTCCATTCTGAACTTGATTTTGTAGAAAATGAAACTTCATGTTAATATGCTTGCTTCTTCCATGAAGAACTGGATTATTGGCAAGGCTTATGGCTGATTTGTTGTCAATCATCAGCTTCACAAGCTTGTGCTCTTATTGATCTAATGATTATGCACCAAATTCATAAGCCAAATAGCATGACACACAAACAAAGCACCTGCAATGTACCCAACTTCATAGGTTGACAATGCAACCACTGGTTTCTTCTTGGAGCACCAAGAGATAGGACCTTCCAGATACTTGAAAAAATATCTAGAAGTACTTCTTCTGTCAACTCTATCTCCACACCAATAAGAATCTCAATATCACATTAGTTATGATTCATACTTAGCACCAGAAGGGAATAACACATCATACTTCAGAGTCCCCTTAACATACTTCGGAATCCTGAAGGTATCTTGGTAATGTGACTACTTTAGTTTGTTTATAAACCTATTTACCATTCCAACTGCATAACATACGCCAGGTTTGGTGTTATAGATATGTCTCAATGAGCCAACCATTTGTTTACAATTTGTAGCATCTACATCATCACCCTCAACATTAGAATCCAACTTGTGCTTCGTTTCAGCAGGTGTGATTGCAGTATTGCAATTTGTCAACTCGAATCTCTTCAAATGTTCAAGTTCATACTTCAACTGATGCAAAATGATACCCTTCTCAGAGTATAAAATCTCCATCCCTATAAAACATACCATATTTCCCAGATCAATCATCTCAAACTCATTCATTAGCACTTTCTTGAACTTCATTATCTAATATGAGCAACTTCATGTCAACAATATGTCATCAACATAGAGGCGCACTAGAATCATATTACCTTCAGAAGTATTCTGAACACAAATACTATACTCCATCTCACACTTTCTAAATCCTTGGAGCTTGAAAAATGAATCAATTTTTAGATTTCAAGCTCTAGGAGCTTGTTTAAGTCCATATAATGTTTTATGTAACCTGCACACCATCCCTTCTTGATTCTTTTTCATAAATCCAGAATGTTGCGACACGTATATCTCTTCTTGCAATGGACCGTTCAAAAAGGCAGATTTCACATCCAAATGTATTAGAGACCAATTCCTATTTGCAGTTATAGCAATCATTAATCTGATTGTTACATGTCAATCTATATGCATAAACATTTCAAAGTAACCTAACGCATATTTTTGTAAAAATCCTATTGCCACTAACCTTGCTTTGTGTTTTCCAATTTATCCATCTAGATTTTGTTTCACCTTGAAAACCCATCTGACGTCGATGGCTTTCTTGTTCTTTGGAAGCTCAGCCAACTCCTAAGTCTTGTTTCTTTCTATAGCCTCAAGTTCTACTTCCATGGCCTCCAGTCATACTTTCTTCTTGAGCACTTCTTCAACACTAACTGGTTTAGAGTCTACTAACATGGCACACTGAATAACTTCCCCTTTAAAGTCTATCTTAGTATCTTGCAACATGTCAAACTTTGCAAATCTATTATATCTGACGATTTCTTTATGGTCTGGTTTCAAAAGTTGGACCATCTTCACAAGCTTCACCTTCATAGGCATGACCATTGTCAGAGGTTGAATTACCATGAGATTCAGGAGTACCATCAGAATCTGAATCATCATCAGATTCACCTTTTGAGTTTTCTTCAGCTTCTGAGTTACTATGAGACTCTGACTCGTCTTCAGACTCAGAATTATCACCAGACTTTGACTCATCTTTATAGTCATAAATCTCTTCATAAGTTAACTCAAGTGCTAACACTACATCAGAGTTGGATTGAGACTCGTTCCAATCTCATGCTTCTGATTCTTTCAGAATAACATCTCTGCTGAATTCCACCTTATTAGTTATTGGACCATAAAGCTTATATGCACTTTCCAGTAGCACATGGAACATGTTTATAACAAACATAACCAAATACCCTGAAATGACTCACACTTTACTTATCACCAGTCCGCTTCTCAAAAGGAACAGTTTCCTTCAGCTTCTTTGTTGGACATCTGTTGAACACATATACTGTAGTAGCAATAACTTCTCCCCATAAGTTGTGAGGCAGCTTCTTCTCCTTCAGCATGCTCATTTTCATATCAAGCAAAGCTTTATTTCTTCTTTCAACAAGATCATTATGTTGAGGAGTGTATGGAGCAGTCACCTTATGCTCAATTCCATTCTCCTCACAGAACTTTATGAACTATGTAGAGTTATACTCACCTCCACCATGTAGCACCTCAAATTTGCACCTACCTTTTGTACATAAATTCTCATATTAGGTCATTAACATAACATAGTTCATTGCATAGCATTGCATTGTCCTTTGCCCAAGTGCAAGTCCTTTGACAAAATTAGGTCAACTGATCAGGAGATCAGTCAATCAAGCAAGCAAGTGCAATTTCCATTTGAGACAAGGCCCTAGGGTTGGTCCAACATGTTCACATGACCTAGGGGTCCTTTTGAAGTGTTTTGGTCAAGGATTGGGTGCTCAGAAGTCATCAGTCATTGTTCAATCCACCAGAAACCCTAGAAAGTCAACTATGGTCAACTGTGGTCAACTGTGCTTGAATTCATGGATTTCAAGGTGGGAGATGGTTTGAAAGGCTTCATTCATGTCCATACAAGTCTCATTTTACATTTCAAATATCAAGATTGGAGAAAATAAAGTCAGACAAAAAGTTTCCTAAAATAGCAGGTGACTTGTAATTGGAAACTGCCAAAAATGGAAAGTTTTTCTCCTCAAACTTACATCATCATACAAGCTTCAAATGAAATTTTGTCCAACATGAAAGTTGAAGATCTTGCTCTCACCTTTCCAAAAAGTCCAAGAACACTCATTTCTCATTTATGGTTGACAAGTTATGATCAAATCATTTTCAAGAAAAGTTGAACTTCAAAGTGAGATAACTTTCAAACCATTTGGCCAAATTGAGTGAGGTTTTTGGCTACAAGTCACATTTGACATGCTCTATCCAATTTCTTCATCACATTTTACCAAAAATCATCCAATCAAAATGGCCTTTTTCAAGTGCATTGAATTAAAAAAGGGAGAGGTGAAAAATTGACTTTCAAATTAAGCCTTGCCTACACTTTCTACCAATTGCAAATGATCCAAAACCACATTTGGAGTGTGCCTAAGCCCATTTTCGTGCACTGTAGCATGTACCCCATGCATATTGAGTTGGTTTTAGCAATTTGTCATAATTTTCATTTTCACTAATTAACAAGGTTTGGCTTAAGGTTGATTAGTGGAATGCATTAACAGAGAGTACATATAGTTAATTGCAACAGAAAATACAGGGGCATTTCACCAAAAACTCAGATCTAGATTTAGAAAAAGAAACTCTCTCATTTTTCTTCATCTTGATTTTTTCTGAAAAATCTCCAAAGAACTCGTGCCCTGGTTCATTGATTCATCACTCACCATCATTCTTGAAGTCTTTGCAAGCATTACTTCCCAACTGTTGAAGCTAAAATCAGCACTGTTGCATCCAAGTACCTTCCATGGCAGTTCGAATTTGGAGCATCACCAAGCACTGCTGAGCTAAGGGGCTTCACTCATTCACTTTCTGGAGCTTGAAGGAACTTCTGTTTCAACTCATCACGGCCAGAAAACCACGGTTCCATCACTGTTCTTCACATCAGGTAGAAATTCGAACCACACCATTGTTAAAATCATGCTATGCTTCTTGTAGATCCTGTTGCCATGAGTACAATGAACTTTGAATCGTGAAATATTGTTGAGTATTAAGAGAGAAATATTGATTTGAAGTTTGTTGGTCAAATGTTATCTTGCTCGATTCTCCCATTTTAGCATGAATTAGGATTATTGAATGTTGGATTGTGAATGTACATGCTGAGACGAGCACATTGATATGTCATTTGTCCATTTTTGTGAACTTTGTTCTTGAACTAGAAATTTTTGGAAGAACAATGATGAAACGCGTTTGAAACCCTAACCATTTTGCTTCCAGATCGTGTTTGGCTGTTCCTTGCATGTATTTCGCGTTTGTATCCCATGAAACAAATCAAGCCGTGCCACGCGTACTAACGGAACGCAGCGTTCCACTTAATGAACGCCCAAATTACCAAAATGCCATTATCAGATTTAATTCAATTTTTAATTCATTTTTTATTTCAATTTTTATTACATTTGGTATGCCAATCTTAGAAAATTCATAAGTCACTCAATACTTGGCCAAATAACATGGGATTTTTTGTGAAATGCTCCTCATGATCTCTATTTTATTATGGTGATTTTTCCAGATTTTTTGCACGTGTGGATTTTTAATTAGGCTAGGGTTTGTTCATGTGTGTCCATTTTGTGTATGCCTTGCCATTTTGCTTGTGAAATGATGATACATAATCCAATGCCTCTCAAATTTTTTGTACTTAAACTAGACATGTTCATGGTGATTTTGGTATAGAGTTTGTAATTTTATCATTTCTGGTTATTGAGATATGATTTTTTGAATAGAGGTGTGACAATTTGTGTCACACCATTCATGTCCAACTTTCTGATTTTTGTTACCATGCTTATTGAACTCAAAATGGTCTGGATTTTTGCATGAAGATACTTGTGCATGTTGAAAATGTTTGTGAATTTTCCTGGAATTGTTGAATGCATTTCCTATTTGTTTGATAATTTATTCCCTGTTTGACCAAATTGTTGACCTCTTATGACACATGATGTTATTTGATTTGTGAAATTCTAATGCTTAATTGGATGAACTTGAAATTTGACATGTGAATTGTAGACATCTTAAAGTTTGTCATGGTTTTAGTCCCATTCATTTATCATGTGTTGTTTCTGTTTTATGATTAATTGAATTTGGTGCATGTTTTGATGCTTTGTATGAGTTTGCTTGAACCTGCTTTGAATTTCTGATTTTCATTGACCTACTTCCCTTGATCCAAATGAGCTGAAATTTGGTATGCTTATCATGTTATGGATGATTATTGATCATGAATTATTTGAAGATTTTTTGAAATGTTTGTGATTGGATTTGAGTTGAATCATTCTGTTGACTTCTATGAGCTCCTATTTGCATGCTTTGTGCTATTTTGATCATGAAATGATAATGATGAATGATATGAACATGGGACCAATTGGGTTTGATTTTTAACTGTTTGATATTGATTTTGGATAAGTTTCATGTTCTGTTTTGATGATTTGATCTCATTTTGACCCTAGTCTTGGACTAGTGGTTTGTGCTGTCACTTTTGAGTTGTGTTTCAGGTTAATAGCACAAATGCTTATGCTTGATGGTGTGCCTCATTTGGAGTTGCTTTCTTGATTGTTTATGACTAATCATTGGTTTGTTTTGTAGGTTTTAAAACTTGGTCTTGTGCCTTAAAGCTTGCACCTTTGTGCATTGACTTGTGTTTGACTGTGTATAATTAACTGTTAACCATTTGCTGTTTAACGTTGGTTTGTCTGAGTACTGATTGTATTTGATTGATTTCAGGTACATTAGTTGCTTTAGTTCTATTGAGAACTTGCTTTGCTTTGCTTAAGAGCATTTGCATTGAGGTATAACATCCTAACTCCATGTAGTCTGGAAGACCTGGCCTGTTACTTGGCCAGGCACCTGTCTGAAGTCCTCCTTAAGAGGCAATGTTTGTGTTTGTTTACTTTTGTCCTTTTACATATTTAAAGACCTCCTAAGTGAAGAGGCATTGGCAGATATAAGGGATGTGCAATCCATCCCCTGCTATTCTGTGTGTCATCTGCTTTGCTCACACCACTGTGTTGATGCATTGCAGATATTAACCCAAGATCATTGTACATTGAGTCAGTGTCATATGTGTAGAAGGGTTCCCACTTTCTGAACCCACACATTCTTGTCTTAAGCTTTCCCAGGCCAGGGATAAGAGCTGTGAAGTCTCATCTTCACTCACCTTTCATCAGCTTCACCCTAACTCTCAATGTTAGGGTTAAGAGCTAACATTACCCTGTTACAGTGGTTTGTTTGTTGAGGTTGATGTGACCCCTCGACTAAAACCTAACCTTGATTGAGCCCATCGATTGCATATAGTGTATGCTATTTGTGCTTGTGTGTTTGCTTTAGCTTGCTTCCTGTGCAAGATAGGTTTTCTTTAGCTTGCTTCCTGTGCAAGATAGGTTTGCTTTAGCTTGCTTCCTGTGCAAGATAGGTTTGGTTTGGCTTGCTTCCTGTGCAAGTCATGTTTAGGATAGCTTGCTCCCTGTGCAAGTTAGCTAGAAACCTTAACTTAGGGATGAATTTGCATGATAACATCTAGGCTCGAGTCGTAGTCTCCCTAGTTATGTCTCCCTCTGTTATCCAGTTAGGCTAGTCCTTTGTCCCTCTGTAGGGGAACTACGTCGCCCTGATCCTCATACCAGATGAGGTACGTAGGCAGGAGATGAGCAGATCTCTCCGGGCGCCTGTGTCTTTGTTTTGTCTTTGCGTGTGTCAGGAGATGGATGTAAGCCCAACGATTGGCAGTCTGTATCCCCTTGTTGGTTCGGAAGCTGATGTAAGTCCAGCGATTGGAATTCAGGTTCCATGTTTGCCCATGTTTGTGTGGAGTTTGACGTAAGTCCAGCGATTGGCAGTCGATTTCCTGTGTCTGTTTTGTTTGTGTGCGTGTCAGCCGAGCTACGAATGCTCTGATTCTCCTTCGTCCAAAGGAGATACGTATGCATAGGATGCGATATCCTAGCGAGCATGTGTTGTTTCCCCGGTCCGAACTACTTTGACTCTGATGTCTATGCCTGATAGACTAAGTAGGCCCAGGATGCGACATCCTGCCGAGTCAGTCTTGTTTGTTTCTCGTGTCTCTTTCAGCCGATATTTGTGTGTTTGTGAGCAGTGTTTTAGCAACCATTTCCCTTTCTATTGTGCGTGGATCCCGTCGAGTACGACGGATGTGTAGGGGTGCTAATACCTTCCCTTCGCATAACCGACTCCTGATCCCATTCTCTTTGGTCGCGAGACCATGCTCTTTTCCAGGTTTACTCTGAGCGTTTCCTTTCCCTCTTTTGGGATAAATAACGCACGGTGGCGGCTCTGTTGTTCTTGTTTCCCGCCGGTTTTTCGCGTAATGCGACACACCACCAATTCTGAGAACTTTCAGCTTCTGACCACTTTATTTTTCAGCATTCACCTTGAACTTCTGAAACTCATCAAACACCTCATGCTTAAATAGGATGAGTGATACCCATGTCATTCTTGTGAACTCATCCACAAACGACAAAAAATATTTGTTTACTCCAAGTGAAGGTACTTCAAATGGTCCAAAAACATAAAAATGTACTACTCACAAAGCATGTTTTTCTCTTGAGGCTACTTCTGATGCAAATGGAAATCTAGGTTGCTTGCCTTTCATGCATATCTCACATGACTTCTCAGGCTTCATTGTAGCACCTCAAATTTGCACCTATCATTATACATACATTTTCATATTAGGTCATATCATATCATGGTCCATTGCATAGCATTGCATTGCCTCTTTTGCCTCAAGTGCAAGCCAATCAAGGAATTAGGTCAAACGGATCAGGAGATCAGTCAACCAAGCAAGCAAGGATGTTTCTCAAGGAGCCAAAGCCCTAGGGTTGGTCCAACATGTTCACATGACTTGGGGATCCATTTGAAGTGTTTTGGTCAAGGATTGGATGTTCAGAAGTCATCAGTCAGTGCACAATCAGTCAGAAACCCTAAAAGTCAACTGTTGGTCAACTGTCCATTTAATCAGTGATTTGAGGATGGAAATTGGTTTGAGAGGTCTCATTCATGTCCAAATAGTCCTCATATATCATGTCAAACACCATCATGGAAGAATTTGAAGCCAGATCAGAAATTTCCAAAAATGGAAACTGGACCTGTAACTGAAACTTACCAAAAATGGAAAGTCTTGATCCTCAAACTTACATCATGATACAAGCTCCAAATGAATTTTTGCCCAACATGAAAGTTGAAGATCTTGTTCTCCCATTTCCAAAAAGTCCAAGAACTCTCAATTCCCATGTGTGGTTGGCAAGTTATGATCGAATCGATTTCAGAAATTTTGGAACTTCAAAAGGCCATATCTCTCAAACCATTTGGCCAATTTTGGTGGGGTTTTTTCCTACAAACCACATTTGATCCCCTCTTTCCAAAAATATAAACATCATGTACCAAAACCTTGCCAATCAAAATGGCATTTTTTGACTTGTTTCATTAAAATTCAAGTTTGACCAATGGTTGACTTTTGAAAATAATCATTTCTAACCAATTCTACCAATCAAACATGTTCTGAAAATGCATTTAAAACTTGTTGCAAGCCCATTCTTGTGCAGTACATGAAGCCATGCCTAGTTTGCTTGAATTTTGGGAAGAAAGTACAAGTTTCACCAAACCTATCCCACAAATCCATGGACCATGCCTTGTACATCAAAACAGAAGATTTTTACCTCATTTTCTGTCATGGAAAACCAGCTGCAGCCAGCATAACCAACAGAAAAAACATTGGTTCTCTCATTCTCTCAAAAAATCACATTTGGTGCATTTTCAAAAACCAGTCCAAAAACTTCCAAAGAACTGAGCACTGCCTGGCTTAAAACACCATCCTTTCATCATTTTGAACCAGTAGCAGTCACCATTTCACAGCAGAAAAACCTTGGTTCACTCATGCTCTAAAAACTTCATTTTTTGCACTTTCAAAAATCTGTCAAGAAACTCCAGATAACCTAACTTTGCCTTTGTTGATTCATCATCAAAACAACATCTTGAGCTCATTCCAATCACTTTTCTCCATCTGTAGCAGCCTTTACACAACTGTTTTTTCTTCAAGCTCCTTTAATGGCAGAAGCTATTCAGAACCATTCCAAGCTATTGCAAGCCAAACTCCTTCACTCATTCATCATTGGAAGGCTTATGGAGCATCTGTTTTAGGCCAACAACATCAAACAACAACTGTACCACAACTGTCCATCAAATTTGGTAAAAATTCGATCTCCCTATTTTGTGAAATAGATGCATGCTTTAGGTAGGTCTCTTGATGCTGAGTTCATTGATGGTTTTGGTTTTAAAAATGGTTGAGTAATGGTCAAGTTATGTTGAGTGGAAGTTTTACATCCAAACTTGTTTTTGCCTATTTCTTTTTGTTTAACTTGATTCGATGAAAATGGAGTTTGAAATGTTGATGTGTGTTGTTTGATGATTACCATGATGCCTTCGATTCGCATTTCTGGGAATTTTGTTTTTAAACTTGATTGAAGATGATGAAGGGGTACTGTGCGCGAAACCCTAGTTTCCAAAAGCCATGCCCAGAATTTTTGTCTTATTCACACGTACGCATGGCTGTAGCCCCCTCGCCCAATCAGAATATTTCCTGCCTTGGCCCTAAACGCGGCCGTTTTGATAAGTGGTTGGCTTATTTACAAAAATGCCACGGCCGGACCCCATGACCCATTAAGTGATGTTGTTTCTTTCATTTTTATTTCATTTGATCACCAACCTTTCAAAAATCATAACTTGTTCATTTTTAATCCAAATTTAATGGGATTTTTTGTGTTGTGTTCATCATGATCTCTACTTTTTTATCATAATTTTTCCAGAATTTTGTGATCAATGGTTTTTGATTGTTATTTGGGTTTGTGACATGTGACCAATTTTTGTACACTTTGCCAAAACATTTGTGAAATGGTGATACTTTATCCAATGGCTCCCAAATTGTTTGTGCTTAAACTAGACACACTCATGGTGATTTTGGTGTAGAGTTTGTGAATTTATCATTTCTGGTTTGTGAGATATGATTTTTTGAATTAGGGTGTGACAATTTGTGTCACACCATTGATGTCCAACTTCATGATTTTCATTACCATGCTTCTTGGCCTCCAATTGATTTGATTTTTTGCATGAACCTACTCTTGTATGTCTAGTTTACATGTGAATTTTCTTGGAATTATTGGTGGCATTTCCTAATTGTTTGGGATTTTCTCCCCTGCTTGGTCATATGTTGACTTTGTGTGACACATGTTCCCATTTCATTTGTGAAATTCTCATACTTTATTGGATAGACATGAAATTTTACATGAGATAACTAGACATCCTCATCTTTGCCATGGTTTTAGTCCCATTCATTTATCATGCACCATCTCTGATTTATGAATTTTCCAAGTTGATGTATGTTTGGTTGACTTCTTTGAGCATGTTCAAAATTGCTTTGACTTTCTGATTTTCATTGACTGCCTTCCACTTGTCCAAATGGGATGAAATTTGACATGCTTACCATGCTGTGGGTTGTGATTGATCATGATTTATTTGATGATTTTTGGAAATGTTTGAGATTGGTTTTGATGCAAGTCTTGCTGTTGACTTCTATGAGCTTCTAAATGCCATGCTTTGACCTAAATTGTTCATGAAATGATGATGATGATTGATATGAATGTAAAACCAATTGGGTTTGTTTCTTAATGTTTTGAACATGATTTTGGATGCTTGCCCTTTGCTGTTTTGACTTCTTCATTCATTTTTGACCCTAGGCTTGTACTAGTGGTCCTGTTACTCACTTTTGAGCTTGTGTTTTCAGGTTGACCAACAAATGACCAATGAGACCACTTCTTTTGATTGAGCTTGCCTGAATATCATTGTCTAACATGTTTTGTTTTGTAGATGGCTTGGCTCACATGCCTTAAGCCTTATGCCTTGCACATTCACTTGCTTGTGTTGACTGGTTGACATCTGTTTCATTTTGATTTAACTTTGACTTGTATACTAACTGTGCTTGACTGATTTCAGGTACTTTAGTTGCTCAGTTCCTTGTGAACTTTTGCTTTGCTTTGCTTGTATAAGCAATTTGCATTGAGGTATGCTTCTAATCTTCATGTAGTCTGGAAGACCTGGTCTGTTACTTGGCCAGGCAACTGTCTGAAGTCCTCCTTAAGAGGCAATGTTTGTGTATGTTTAATTTTGTCCTTGCATAGAGTCAAAGTCCTCCTAAGTGAAGAGGCAATTGGCAGAACCCAAGGGATATGCAACCTATCCCCTGCTATTCAGTGTGTCTTCTGTTTTGCTCACACCACTGTGTTGATGCATTACAGATAAAAACCCAAGATCTTGTGCAATTGCACAATTGAGTCAGTTTTAAATGTGTAGAAGGGTTCCCACTTTCTGAACCCACACATTCTTGTCTTAAGCTCTCCCAGGCCAGGGATAAGAGCTGTGAAGTCTCATCTTCACTCACCTTTCATCTGCTTCACCTTAGCCCCTCAATGGCAAGGTTAAGAGCACATTCACCCAGTTCCAGAGGTTTGTTTGTTGAGGTTGATATGACCCCTCGACTAAAACATAACCCTTGTTTGAGCCACTTGCTTGTGTATAGTGTGTGCTATCTGTGCTTGTAGGATTGTTTGACTTGCTTCCTGTGCAAGTTAGGATTGTTTGACTTGCTTCCTGTGCAAGTTAGGATTGTTTGACTTGCTTCCTGTGCAAGTTAGGTTTAGTTTAGACTTGCTTCCTGTGCAAGTAGGTTTTGCTTGGCTTGCTTCCTGTGCAAGTTAAGTGTGTGTGTGGCTTGCTTCCTGTGCAAGTTAAGTGTGTGTGTGGCTTGCTTCCTGTGCAAGTCATGATTAGGATAGTCTGGCTCCCTGTGCCAGTTAGCTAGAAACCTTAACTTAGGGTTGATTTTGCATGATAACATCTAGGCTCGAGTCGTAGTCTCCCTAGTTGTGTCTCCCTCTGTTATCTGGTTAGGCTAGTCCTGCATCCCTCTGTAGGGGAACTACATCGCCCTGATCTTCATACCAGATGAAGTATGTAGGCAGGAGATTGAGCTGATCTCTCTGGGCGCCTGTGTCTTTGTTTTGTCTTGTTGTGTGCTTGGAAGCTGATGTAAGTCCATCGAGTGGCATTTGGGTTCCAGTGTGCGTGTGTTTGGTTCGGATGCTGATGTAAGTCCAGTGATTGGCATTCAGGCTCCACGTTTGCCTTTGTGTGTTTGTTTGTGTGCGTGTCAGCCGAGCTACGAATGCTCTGATTCTTCTCTCGTCCGAGAAGATACGTATGCATAGGATGCGATATCCTAGCGAGCATGTGTCGTTTCCCCAGTCCGAACTACTTCGACTCTGATGTCTATGCCTGATAGACTAAGTAGGCCCAGGATGCGACATCCTGCCGAGTCAGTTTCAGTCAGTCTCTTTTGTCTCTTTCAGCCAGTGTGTGCGTGTTTGAGCAGTGTTTAGCAACCAATATTCCTTCCTTTTGTGCGTGGATCCCGTAGAGTACTACGGATGCGTAGGGGTGCTAATACCTTCCCTTCGCATAACCGACTCCCGAACCCATTCTCTTTGGTCGCGAGACCATGTCTTTTCCCAGGTTTACTCTGAGCGTTTCCTTTCCCTCTTTTGGGATAAATAACGCACGGTGGCGGCTCTGTTGTTTCTTCTTTTCCCGCCGGTTTTTCGCGCGATGCGACATTCATAATCTTGGGAATGCCATATACCGACTTCTTAGAATTAAGATGCCCTAAGCTTCTGAAATTAAGATGCCCCAATCTCTTGTGTCACAACTCACTATCACCTTTAGCATCTTCTGCACTAACGCAATTAGTTTTAGTTGTATCCACACTCACCTTGAATGTCCTGCTCAGATTGCATAATCATCATCTAATCAGAATCATACAACTTCAAGAGATTATTCTTCATAGTAACTAAGAAATCTTTCTCAATGAGCTAACCTACACTCATCAATTTGCTCTTCATGCCAGGAACATACCAAACATCCTTGATCAGAACAGTTTTACCATTCTTCACCTTGACTTTTACATTTCCCATACCTTCAGCGTTGAGGTACTTATCATCAGCATATATGATCTTTGTGCTCTTTCTAGAGTCAAAATCAACCAGCCATTGTTTGTTTCTAGTTAGGTGATTTGAGCAGCCAATGTCCATATACCACCAGTCTACCAAATACGCACCATCAAATTCATAAGCCATCAATAGCATAGGTTCATCATCAGAATCTCATTTGGCTATGTTTGTTTCTCCTTATTTCCTTTCCTTGTTTGACCAATAGTCAACAGCAAAGTGGCCAAACTTCTTACAACAGTAGCATCAAACCTTCTTCTTGTCAAACTTCTCATTTCCTTTCTAATGTTTCTTCTCATCCGCATTTGAGGCTTATAACTTTAAAAAACCACCACCATGTCTCTTCTTGGCTTCTGACCAAGACTGCTTCTGACACTTCTTCCTAGAAGACGCCTTCAGAGCTTGCTCTACCTCTCTTTTAGAGGTTCTCTCAATCAGACGCAACTTTTATGCCTCTAGACTGCTCTGCAACTCTTCAATCCTCATGGTGCTTAGGACTTTAGAATGTTCAATTGCTACAACAATGTAATCAAACTGAGGAGTAGGAGACCTCAATACCTTCTCAATGATTATATGTTCTGACAAAGTTTCTCCACAAGATTTCATCTCATTGGTGATTTGAATCACTCTAGAGATGTAATCAGGTATCTTCTCATTGTCCTTTATGTTGAGACTCTCATATTATTTACGTAGACACTAAAGCTTCACCTTCTTCACTGATGCATCACCACCATATCACCGTACCAGTGTGTCCCATGCAGTCTTCGTTGTCGTCGAATCAACGATTTTCTCAAACATGTTCGCATCCACACACTAATGGATGTAGAATAATGCTTGTTGATCTTTCTTCCTCGTTTCTCTTTGTGTGTTTCTATATGTTTCTGTCGCATCCGCCGCAACCGTAACATAACTGTCGTTGACGAGATCAAGAACGTCTTGAGCACCAAATAACACATGTATTTGAATTGACCACTGATTCCAATTCTTTCCATCAAACATTGGAAGCCTTGTATTCAAGGTACCGTTTCCACCATTCATCTTCGATTTTGTGCACTTAAACTCACACAGATCTCACCAAACACTCGTGCTTCCCAATCCCGCAAAATCAAAAAATATGATTCTGTTACGTGATCGTGAATTCAACGTGAGTTCAAGAAACAAAATCAATCACACATGCCCCACCGTACACTCGTGTTTCCCTGTGAAACTTCCTTGTAAATCTAAACCGGAGCTTTAGATACCACTTGTTAGAGTACAAAATGAAGAAGATGAAAATGGAAGAAGAGTGAGAAGAGAGAGAAAAATGGTTATAACAAACTCTAAAAAGTGGAAGAAATTTTTTGGGACTGTATTCTATTGAAGAACGATTACAATAGTTGCTTAAATACACAACTCAAACTGCCACGTAAGCAAAACAACAAATGCTAAAATCAAAAGTTAAGTTAGGTTCTGAGTAGGCAACTTCTACGCTACGCTGAGTAAAGTTTCTGAAGCATGTAGCTTCTGAACACTACACCTTTTGAAACAGCTTCTAACTAGTGCTTCTGAACGCTATGCTAAGTATGACAAGTGGTTAGGCTGAACATCTATAAATCGTAGTGTAGTTTCTCTATCTTTATCTTTTATTTCTGTTGATTAATTCTCTTTCATCTTTAAATCCTTCTTTCTATTTTCTGATGCTTTATATCTGAACTAACATAAATTATTTTTCAAAGTTAAAGACTTTTTAATAAATTACGATTTTTACACTTCATAATTCACCTCTCTCTCTTATGTTTTGAGTCACTTGTTCAAGACCATCCTTCTAAAATAAGAAAGAATCTCAAGATAGAGTATTCACAATAAATTAAGAAGACTCTTTTAAACACAAAATACGGACGCTTAATTAACAATTATTCAAAACATGAGTTTTTAAATAAGGAGAACCGCCTCCTTAAATAGCAAAAGTTATCTAGTAGAATCCAATAGGATTTAATAAAAAACGAGCTAAATCCAAAAACAACAAATTAAATCTTCCTAAAAGTAAATACAAACCTTTCATAAAATCATATCCAATAATAATCTTCTTCATTTAGAAATATGATTTAATAAAATCTTCTTCAACTAAATTTGAATCAAAATATTTTCCCAAACATAATCTTTGCAAACTTTTAGATGAACTAAAACACAACGAATCTTGAAATCAATGTTGAAGCGATCACAAGTAGATAGAGTAAAGTGCACCAGAATTAACCAAAAACAAAATGTCTCACAATAAGTCAAGACATCTTATTTAATAAATTGTCTACAAAATTAGACAATCACTTGTAAGAACAGTTAATTAGCCTTGCATCCTCGACTTTAAGACTAACACTGTGAATATTCAAACATCAATGACATAAATTGGAAAATTCTGAGATCACTTGAAGAAGTAAACGTGACATCTCAATCTTCCTTTATCATGGACCATGTAAGAAACAATTTCATAGGTTCTAGTTTTGGTTTGTGATTTAGATATACTACTTTATAGAGAATCCAACATATGCGCAATAACATTTTAACCATTCAAACAATGAAATAGCTGAGTTACAATCAACATCATGCAGACAAAATGAATTACTTCAAGTCTATTTAAAAGAAAGATAATGTATACAAACAAACATTAGGTAAAATTCATGTTCAAGCTCATAAACACCAAACACACAAAAGACATAACAGTTTTAAACTCTTTCTAGAAGTTCTATGATAGCAGGTTTAATGCATGTCAAACATTGACCCCATAAAAAACCAAAACACAATGTATCTAAGGTAAAGAGTATGAGAGTACAAATACAACCATGCATGCATGCATGTTTTTCTGTCCACCTTTATCAACCCTGATATGGTTGATTTGCAGCATTCCATTTAGGGCCAAGATGAGTAAAATCATCTGTTCTTGTTTTGTCACGTGCATTTGCTTGTTCCCTCATTAAAACTGGACCGAGATATGTAAAATCCGGTTTTGGATTTATATATGCATGATGAGAATGTGCTTGCTCCCTCATTAAAGCAGGACCAAGATAGGTAAAATCATTTCTCGGTATCAAAACTGGTGGGTGGATTTTAGCAGCAGGTGGCGGTGGTATGAAATTTGGAATAATCTCAGTATCATCTCTGCAGTAAGGTTTCTTCTGCGGGGATATATCCATATCTTCTTCCATCATTCTCTTGTCTGACACTTCAATAGAACTTCCAGCTTCAAATTCTGAAACGACCTGTTCCTTTTCAAGAATAGCAGCAGCAACAGCAGGTGAAGATTGTTTTGTGACAGCAGTTACATTAGATACCAGCACAGGTCTGACCTCAGGCTTCAAACTAGCTTCTGCTGATACATATGGTAAAGAATTTGAAGTGTCTTCTTCGGATGATTTTACCAAGGCGCTGTAGATAGGAAACGGATAACTTTGAACCGATGATTTACACGGCTCGCGGATCGGAGACCACTCTTCAATTGGAGGAATGTTAATTTGGTTTCTTTTCCAAACAACACAACCAATGAGGTAATCATTGTTTTCATTGGAGTGGTAGAATCCATATTTCGCAAGTACGTTGAGTACTGTGTAGTTACATGGACAGATATAAAGATCAACACCAGTTATAACTTTTGCAAGCCCTACCCTTCCTTCGTTTACATACTTTCTTGCAACCTGTTAGAACCAAACATGGAAAATCCATCACTTTAAATTTAATCAAGGATTCATTATTCATACTGAAATCATATTATTCATATTTCATATATTCACCTTTTTTATTTCTTCTATTTTATCTTTTGAAGTTCCTTCTTTCCAATATAAGGACACAACCTGTAAAAGATAAATTTTAGTATGTAGTTCAACCAACATGCTGGCAATAAATGAATAGAAGAATAACTATAGTAATTTCTTACCATCAATCTTCTGTTAGGTGAGTTTGGAAGATCTTTAATGTATGTTTCGAATTCATTTAATTTCACTTTCCCTTTCACTTCAACACGTTCAGTCCATTTGACATCAGGCATCTTTTCACCACTACACAATTGAATGAAATATACATTCAACAATAAGACAGATGATTGGATAGGAAAGAGTCACTGGTACAAAATGTGAGTTATTGAGTTGTCTACTTATGTAATGAAAAGTATATTATTAAGCTTATATTTTATACTTTTTCTAAACATTGAATTTGTCAAATACTATTCATATAATATTTCATGTAGATATTTATGACAAACTAAGTGACTATATGTGGTCATGATATAAATAGTATTAGACAAACTCAATGTTTAGAGAATATAGTGTAATGAACTTGGTGGTGAGGTTTACTTGTTAGTCTTAGGGGTATTTTAAGGGGAACTTCTAGGTTTAGGGGGAGGGTTAATTCTGTAATTTCAAGAGCTATCGTGAAACTTGTGCTTACCTTGACTACTCACCTACGTGGACATTAGGTCAAGTTGAGCAAGTCTATAAGTACTTGAATTTTTCTACCTCTTACAAAAGCATAATACCCATTCTTTATTTATCAAGTATTATGGATGGATTAAAAGACAATGGGCATTATTTTTTTCTTTTCTAGTAAATGAGGTTTTAAGTGCAACCCCGACATTATGACCAGGGACTATCCGAGTTGACTTTGAAGCTACCATTACAGATGAATTGGTGAAAGAGTTGACATAAATTAGATTGTGAAGTAGAATAGTTGTGGTGGCGTAACAAATAGGATTTGGTGAATTTTCATAGAAAATAGCGAGAATCAGAGGATGATTCCCACAAACGATTTCACTATTTATGTAAAGAATAGAAGATCGATGACATGTAAACGTGATGGATTTTTGTTACCTTTGTCAATATTTTTATTATAAATTATTTTTGTTTATTTAGATAATATTTCTATTATGAATTTAAGTTTAGTTGGAAACCACATAACAAGATAAGAAAATAAATGAATAACTTTTTCTTAAAAAATAATTTAAATATAAAAAAATGAAATTTAATATACTATAAAATAAAAAATAACCAAAAAAATAAGTTTAAGCAAAATGAAAGTTAATATAATATAAAAATGAAATTTAATATAATATAAAATAAATTTAAAATTTAAAAAGTAATATTATTTTTAAAAATGTTAGAATATTAATTATTTTTATAAAAAATTACATATATAGTTTTATCATTTATTTAAAATATATAACATATTTATATATGGCATGTATAACATATATAATAAATTACTTATTTGCTTGTGTTTTTTTATTTTAAAAAATAGAACTATTTATTTAATAGTGTCAATGAGTTCTTATAATAAATTACTTATTTGCTTGTGCATCAAACAAGTCCTAAAGTTATTGGTGTTCATTTTATTTTGCATTACTATTATACTCTCCCTTTCCACTCCAAATTCAAAAGAAATAGAAAATAAGACATGTATTATAACTTAAAATACTTTTACATCAATGTTAATGAAATTTTTTAATATTTTGCGATTAATTTTTTTAAAATATGACAATGTATAAACTTATGAATGACTACATAAACAAAACACATGAATGTTACAAGGGATATATTGTTGTTGGTAATTTTTTCCATACACGTCTGCAACCCAATTATTGACCCTTTTTTGTTAAAAATAATTATTGATTATCCATAATTAATGATAAATATTGACAGCCACTGTTTGAAAAATATATTTTATAAACTTTTATGTATTTAATAAATTAAAAAATTAAATTGATTACTTTTTAACAAATAATTTTTATACAAAATATTTAAAGAGTGTTTTTAGGCTACTGTTCAACAAAATCATGTTAACACATCATATATTTATAAGAAATAGCCATGCTCGATAAAAAAAATAAGTAATTAATATGTATAAAAAATTGTTAAAAATAAATAAATCTAATTTGATAGGAATTGTAAACTATAACATATTAAGTTCGGTTCTTATTGATTAAAAAAATTAAAAGCAATGAAAAGTTTGATATTTAAAAAAATGAAATAATCCTCATTATTTAACAAAAATAATTAGCTCTTAGCAATGGATTATTATTAAAATAAAAAATAATAAAATAAAAATAAATAAAATCATTAAAATTATAACTAAATGGTTAAAATGAAATTTTTTGCTTTTGTCTTTGTAATTTTTAATAAATCTATTGAGTTAAAAAGAACATCTAATACACAGACATCAATCAAAGTAGTATGCATTATGATTCCTACTTAACATTATTATTATTTATTTTTTAAAATGTAAAAAAGTAAAAATAAATAAATAACTAATTTTAAAAATAAATGACTAAAATGATTTTTTTTGCTTTTGTCTTTCTAATTTTTAATAAACCTATCGAATTAACATCTAATACACAGACATCAATTAAAGTAGTATCTATTATGATTCCTACTTAACATTATTATTATTTTAAAAAAATGTAAAAAAGTAAAAATAAATAAATAACTAATTTTAAAAGTAAATGGCTAAAATGAAATTTTTTGCTTTTGTCTTTCTAGTTTTTAATAAACCTATCGAATTAACATCTAATACACAGACATCAATCAAAGTAGTATGCATTATGATTCCTACTTAACATTATTATTATTTAAAAAAAAACGTAAAAAAGTAAAAATAACTAATTTTAAAAGTAAATGACTAAAATGAAATTTTTTGCTTTTGTCTTTCTAGTTTTTAATAAACCTATCGAATTAACATCTAATACACAAACATCAATCAAAGTAGTATGCATTATGATTCCTACTTGACATTATTATTATTTTTTTAAAAATGTAAAAAAGTAAAAATAAATAAATAACTAATTTAAAAAGTAAATGATGTACCTTTTAAAGAAGGCAACTGTAGCAACAGTTAGGGCAGAGTTCAACTCGAGGTACCCATCCCAAACTTTAGTGTTTGCTGTTTTTTGTTTTGTACAAGCAACTTGACTTTGATATTTGGTACTCATTTTTATTGTAGAGATCTGGAATACAATAAAATTAAACCAGTTTGATTATAAACACAATTCCAAACCACATGTCCTAATAATTAGTGAAATTTGTTCAATAAAGTAGTATTGTATACACAAGTTAGAATATAATAGCTAACTTGTTAGTCAAGGTAGTTAAGTGATTATACTAAATTATAGTTGTATGCTTTGGCGGCACCACTATTATATAAGCACAATGGTATATTCATGCTCATTAATGAAGAAGTTAGTTATACTCATATTTTAGTATCATGAGCACTCTCATGGAGAGTATAATTTTCTTTATTATCTTTCATGTTTCACTTTAAAACTTGAATGTTGTCGAATGTTCTTCATTTTTTTGGATAGTCCTTCAATCCTTATCCACTGCACCATCATTGATTGCAATCAATTTTCTTTGTTCTTCTCAGTTGTAAATGTGTTCATCTTGAATTCATCGTTTTCTATCAATAATGGAGCTAAGAGCAGTTCAACTTCAAATTTTTCAGTCTCAAATCGATTTAGTGTTCTATGTTCATGCAAGTGACAATATGAACTTTGTAACGGTCACGCAAAAACATAATGGTAACAGTTATGCAGTATGGAGCAAGTCTATACGTAAAACTCTTGGAGCTAAGAACAAATTACCAGTTATTTATGGCTCCAATTAATTTTGAAGATTTTAATCAAGAATTATGGGAGAGAGAGGTAGAGATGGAGCCACTTGATACATTACTGACTCATAAATTGTGTTTCTAATTCTATAGTCAAATCATAATCTTTCATGAAAATTCAATAGATGTGTGGAATGTTCTTAAGGAAAGATTTTCCAAGATTGATCAAGTTTGTGTTTCTACGCTGAGATTTTCAACTTAATAGCCTCAAATAAGGATCATAAGTTATTCTTGAGTACTTAATTGAAATGAAGACTATTTGGGGTGAGATAATTTCATATCAGCCAATTATATTATGTACTTTCTCTCACCCTACAAATGCAAAGTAGTGAAATCTACAAGAAATTACATTCTTAAGGACTAAGTCATTCAGTGTCGCACTTGTCTAAATGATCAATTTTTTATTGTAAGGACACAAGTATTATTGATGGAATCATTACCATCAATCAATAAAGTTTATTCACTAATAGCTCAAGAAGAGAGAGATGTTATTCCTACAATAGTCATTGATGAATCCAACATACTAGCCAATGCTTATGATGTAAATATGGGTTATGGTTGAGGCATGTGTTTCAATCATGGAGGTAATGGTAAGAATAGTTTGAGGTATTTCACTTATTGTGATAGATATGGTCACACTATTGAGTTTTTCTATCAAAAACATGGTCATCAACAAGTGAACAAACCTACCTCGTCTATAAATGCATCTAGCAACAATATACAAGGCTCTCGAAATATAATTGTTATGCATGGTATAAGCCACCAAGATCGTTTACTTTCTTGTCTTACTCGGGAGAAATAATATTGGTTTGTATGTTTTCTCCAACAAGCAAATTTGATGCCTTCTGCTAAACATGAAGTTGGTTCATGTTCTAATCAACTTACCACATCTCTTTCTCCTCATTGATGTCTTCCACCAAATGAGTAAACTGCGTCAGGTACTCCTATTGTCATTTCTTGTTTTGTAAATAGCAATTCAAAATTTTGGTTGCTTAATTATGGAGCAAATGGTCTCATTTATTCTTCTAAATAATTTTTTGAGTCATTTTATCACATTAGGCCCATTCAAGCCCATTTACCAAATGGTAAATCGGTCCAAATGCATTCTGTTAGTAATGTTCAAGCTTCCTCTACTTTATGAATCACTAATGTTTTATATCCAAAAGAGTTTAGACTAAATCTTATATTTCTATCAAAATTGTGTCAATCTTTAGCATGAACAGTCTAATTCACTAATGATCATTGTTGCATACAATAAATAAAGTTCTTGAAGGTGATTGGTTTGGAAAATCATGTAAATGGACTGTATTAACCAAACATAGAGGATAAACTCACAAACCATGCCAACCTCACATCCTTACAAAGACTCAAAAATGCTAACACCTTAAACACATCTTAGTGTAATTTTTCAATTTCTATGACATCCCTTTGGAATTTTAGGTTAAGCCACTTATCTAGCCATAGAATGTCTCATATGTCACATTTGTATTCATGTATTACACATTAAAATAATTCTTTTGGACATATGTCAGTTTACTAAACAAAAGAAAATTCATTTTAAAGTTAGTACTTCACATACAACAACAACAACCAAGTTTTATCCCACTAAATGGGTCTCTACATGGATCAACTTCGGCCATAATGTTCTATCAAAGACCATTATTTTATCTAAATTGTTAATCTTGATATCTTTCTTAGTAACTTCTCTTATAGTTTTCCTAGGTCATCCTCTACCTTTAACTATTTAACTCTTGTCCATCTGATATACTTTCCTTACCACAAAATCTATAGGTACTCTCACTACATACCCAACACTCTCTTTAATATTGTCATTTCTAATCTTACCATGTCTAGTTTTACCATAAATTCAAAGAAACATCCTCATCTCTACTACACGTACTTTATTCTCGTGTTTATTTTTAAGCGTCCAACATTTTGTCTCGTACAACATTAAACGTCCAACATTTTCTCTTCAACTTGAGTGTTTATGTCCCATAGAATACGTAAGGCCCTCCTCAATTGAAAACCACCCAACTTGAATTTGGTGGTTTACATCCCTTCAATATAAAAATTTCATCATTGTTGATATTGATCATACAATTATCAATGTTGAAACACCTACCATATTTGAGCAAACCAATCATGCCACAACAAAGCATTTAAATCCCATTCATTTCATAAAACACTCAACAAGAAACAAACATCCTTCATCATATATCAAATATTATATATGTAGTTCATTTAATTATGGAACAAACATATCATCCTCGGGTATGAATTATCACTCTTTAATTCATCATGATTGCATGTAATTCATCAAATGAGTTCGACAACATCAAAAAAACTCCTCCAACACACAATCCAAATACATAATTTAGGACAAATGAAATACTTCTTAGGTTTTGAAGTGGCTCATTCTAAACATGAAATCACTATATGTCAGAGAAAATATTTCCTAGCTTTGATCAGATGGAGGGTTACTCGAATGAAAAACTATTACAACCCCTGAAAATCCAACCAACAAATTACTAAATGATACAAGTCATGCTTTAACATATGTTCCTCGATATAGGCGCCTCATTAGAAGGATGCTCTACCTCACTACCACAAGATCCGATATCACATTCATCACACAATAGTTAAGTTAGTTTCTCGCATATCCCACTATCATTCATGACAAATATTCCACTAGAACATTAAAATACTTAAAAGGATGTCTTGATATAGGTATATTCTTCCTTAGAGACTCGTCACTGCAACTCATTGGTTTCTCAGATAATGATTAGGTTGGTTGTAGGGAAACTCGAAGGTCCATCTCCGACCAATGTTTCTTCCTTCACAAGTCACTCATTTCATGGCTCATAAAGAAATAACTAATTCTTTCTAGATCATCCTTTGAGGATGAATATCTTGCTCTTGGTACAATAACATGTGAAATGAAATGGCTAGTTTATCTTCTTCAAGACATCCAAATTTCATGTTTTAAACCACTTGTTTTATATTGAAAATATTAACGTCATTCATATTTCATACAATCTCACTTTTCATGAAAGAACCAAGCATTTAGAGGTTTGTTGACATATAGTTTGAGAGAAATTGCAAGTTGGTGTGTTTAAACTCTTTCCAGTCCCAACCAAATATCAACTCGTCAACTTCTTCATAAAACGTCTTCTTCCACAACTATTTCATCTGCTATTATCCAAGTTGGGGATGATCAATATCTATCCTCCAACTTGTGAGGGGATATCACCCAATAACATTAAACGTTCTATCATTATATATACAAGTTAGTTAAAATATAATAACTAACTTATTAATTAAGTTAGTTAAGTAATTATAGTTAGTTATAGTTGGTTAAAGCTTATGATTGCATGCTTAGGCTACATCACAACTAACATAGATGTCATATACTACTATATAAGAAAAGTTGTACATTCATAATAATTAATGAAGAAGTTAATTTTATTCAAATTAACCACCTCTTTTAATAAAATCATAAGACAAAGTATAATGTGCGAAAGAAATTATAATTTTTTTAATGGAAATGTTAGTTGTTAGTATTTTAGTTTAGGGAAGTTTAATATTTGAATTTATATCTCATAATCTCTTTAACTATAACTTTTTAAAGGGAAATATGTGTGTGTGGGCGCGCGCGTGCGCGTGCATCTTAATAAAGAAAAATTGAAATCAAATTACAGTCAGATGAAAAGTACCACAAGTTCCAAACAACTTATAAAAAACAGACTGCATAAACAAAACAAAAATAACAAGAAAAGAAAGCTCAAGAAAACCATAGCAAAACAATACAAAAATAAAAATAAAAATGTTTGAGGACTTAGAAAGAGGTAAAAGTTCTTAACTAATCCAATAGTAATAACCATAAATCAAGCTCAACAAGAACACCATCGATATAAAACCACGTGAAGAGCAGAGACATGCCTCAAATTACTAATAGCTCATGCACAGGCTGGAATCCTCTCGCCACTCATGGTAAGAACGAGAGTACCCATGGGAAGTTTTGGGAAGTTTAGGGAAGTTTACAAAAAGCCAATCCTACTAGGCATTTTACAAAAAGACCAACATAGAGACACCTCTCTACCAAGTGAAAGTCGATCTCAAAGCAGACCCCTGTGAGGGTTAAAAATTATTGTGAACCATATCTGGCTATAAGGATCTGGCACCACAAACCATGAGAATCATTAACCAACCTCCAACGTATCTTCCCAAACAGGGCCAAATTAATCAACCTAAAACCGCGAACACATAACCCACATAAATGCTTTGGTTTCCAAACATCATTCCACCTTACCCAAGAAATTTTATACTCACCTTTAACCCCTCCCTGGAGAAACTATCATTAAATCTTAACAATAGTCTTGCAAACCAATATTGGAGTTTTCGAGAAATATATGGAGAAATTGGGATCGAATTAATGACAAAGTTAAGGAGGACAACCTAGCCATCTAAACTAACACGGTGATGACTCCATGAGAGAAAACCCCGAGTAATAAATTTATGAATGACTCAGTATCAAGAGAGTGGGGATTGGCTTCCATAAGAATACTAGGGTACTTAAAGGGCAGGGATTCCCTTTTGAAATGAAGAAAATATTCTACCAAATCCAAAAACCATGTCCCAACATTAACACCAATGAGTTGACTCTTGGAAAAATTAACACTCAAGTTATTAGTGAGCTAAAAAAGTCAAAGAATAGAATTAATAGTCCAAATATTCTTAACTAATGCCTTAGCCAGGATTAAGGAATCATCAACATACTATAGATGATAAATTAATAGATTTGAGGATCCCTCTCTAGGCCTAGAGAAACGTCTCAGATCCACCACTTTACTAGTCAGTCCACTAAGCCCTTCCACTACCATAAGGAATAGGAAAGGGCAAATGGGTTTCCTTGCTTAAGGAATCTTTGAATATTAGTCTCTTGGGTGGGGAAATCATTTACGAAGACAAAAACATTACTAGAGATGACACACTCGTGTATCCAAACCAAATATACCACTTATTACAGAATGCAAACCTACCTGACATATAGTCCATGAAACTCCAACTAACAAAGTCATAAGACTTTTCTAAGTCAACCTTGAAAATGAGAAAAAGATTCTTGATTTTCCCCCCAAATCACCAACTATATTAACCGTAACCACACCATCAACGAAGATTTTACCTTTTAGGAGAGTCGACTTATTAGGTGAGATCAACATATCCATCATAGTCGCAAGTTTTACTGCTTAAACTTTTCCAATAAGTTTGTACAACAATCAACTAGAGAAATAAGTCAAAAATTTCTCAAATGCAAATGAGAGACGGCCTTGGAAATCAATTTAATAAAGAAAGAAGAAGGACTACGGGGAAGGAGACTCATACTATGAAAATGTTGAAACATCATCCCTAGGTCCGTCTTAAGAAGTTTTCTGAACCTTTTAAAGAAGGAAAAAAATTGAATTCAACAGGTCAAGAACTTTAGTTCCCGTCACACTATGACATAATCAAATATAGCTTTGAGGGGAGGGATAAGATCAGTGTTATTCTTCAAAGAAAGGGAGCAGGAAAACAATATCCATATAGAATCTACCTATTAGAAAGATGCTTCCGAAAATGATTTAGAAAAAAAATCACCTCTTGTCTAGTCACTAAGACCTTTTCTTAGAAACCCCTTCTAACCATTCATTTCCGACTCGACTTTAACCACTACTATGTCTCTGAAGCCATTAAGACACATTAATAGATCTAAAATGTTTTTTAGAAAAAAGATTTATCGCTAAAAGAATTTATATTTATGGAAAAAAAATATCTCCAAAGATTTTTATCATGCAATCAAACCTAAGTGTTATTATTAATCCCATTTCATCAATATATAAACTATTGCCATAATTTAAGTTTTAAAATAAATGTATCCTTGAAGTCGCAAATTCAAATATGTAATCGGATGTACAACAAAGAAATAGTGATTAGGTTATTGAAAAAAATTAATTGGTGTTTTTTTAATAGATTGATTGGTGATTATATGCGAAATGGTAGAGCATACTTAAGTTGTAAATGCGCTGTCTTCGGTTCAAATTCAATGTTTAGAGTTTTCATCTATATAAAAAATATTATAATCTTCAAAGTCAATAAGTATATTTTCAATAAAAAGTATAATAAAAAGAAACTCTTGTAAAAAAATAAAGAAAAGAGTTTAAAAAAAGACAAATAAATTATTTAAAATATTAATTTAAATATTTATCTTTGAATTATTACTTTTATACTTTTTTTTAGATAAGCATTACTTTTATATGTTAATACTTTCAGAAATATTATGAATGTTAAAATCAACTTGATCTTTTACGCAAAATTATTCGAATAATCTTCTTCTATTATAAAAAAAATAAAAGAATTCGTCACATTTACGACACTCGTCTTTCTTAAAAATGAGTTGGGATGACATTGTTAATTATTATTTTTTTGAGATATTTATCATAAAAAAAAATTCAAAAATTATCTACAAAACCTCATGAAATGATAAACTTTTCTTGAAAACTAATAAGTCTTGGATTGCCTATAAATTTTGCAGCCAACACAATAATAAATCTTTGATCGCCTATAAATCTTGCAGCCAACAAAATCAAAATAAAATTTTAGATCTAATAAAATAATAACAGTAAAATATCTTTTTGACAAAAGGGCGAGAATAAAACATTAAATAGTGTAAGATTATGAAAGAAAGTGTCATCCATCTCTAACCCAGCACAATAAATCAATTATTAAATAAATTACAAAAATCGATTGAAACATAATTATACTAAAAATCGACAATAAATCTATAAGAGCAAAAAGGGATTATATGAAAACCTAAACAAACAATTTAACTTAATTATTAAGACATAAATGTATATTTATTTTAATTTACCTCTTAATGAGACTCAAATTGTTGATGTATGAGATGCGACGAGATTCTTGAACGATTTTCCCCGATGAAACTTGGATTACTAGTGTATGAGATGACGATCAGATTATTGAAATGATTTCTTCTTCATTCGTCTCTCTCGATATAATATTTAGTGGTCACTCTCTTACTCAATCGCTCACCTGCACTATCTGAAATTTCGAATTCTAGCAAATTGTTGATTCTTGTGATATATAGTCTAATATAATTCTACTCTCTCATTCATACTTCTTTCTCACTCTTCTCATTATTTTTTTTACTAAATTATTAATTTTCAATTTATTTTTATAACTTTTCTAAATATATATATTTTCTATCAATTTTTTATATTAAAAATTCTTCACTTTTTTTATTCTTTTTCTATATTTTAAAAATTAGTAAAATTTATCATTATTTTCTTTTTTCATTCTTGCATTCTATGAATTTAACTTAGTAGATAGTATTTTAAATATTTAATGTTGAAAATAAAGGCAAATACATCGTACATATTTTATATCATTATACCATTGAATTTAACCAAACTCACAAATTATAATTCTCTAATTGTCATATGTGTTTGACTTAAACAGCACAACTCTTTCCTTTTTTAAAAAAAAATTCATTTTAATTGTTATTTAAAAATATTTGATTAAATTATGGAGGCTTGCTTTACATTTTTAACCATACATATAAAATTGTTAATCTTAATGTAAATGGCTGTAAAATTCATAAATAAGTTTAATTAAGAGATATTTTTTTTAACGAAAAAAAAAATATTTTCATTATATATAATATAGACTATATAAAAATAGAAGGCAAACGGATAATAAGATGTGTCATTACTTTTTTTTTATGGTAAAATCAATTTTCTTGAAAATTTTCTTGAAAAAGCAAATGGAAGGGTTTTGGAGTGGTTTAGGCTAGTCTATGTATTGTAACAATTTTCACATAGCTTTTTTCTCTAGTTGTCATTTGACAACGACCGTGGTTTTTTCTCCGATTTTGGAGTTTCCACGTTAAATTCTTGTGTTGTTATTGTGTTAATTTTTTTCTCTATGCATCTGCTTTTCCTAATAATTGGTATCAAGAGTCTTGGTTTGGTTGGGTCTAAATTTTTAGTATGCTATGTGGTTGTAATTTTGTCTGATCTTTCATATCATAAAATAAATTTTATAGTCTGTGTTGGTTGTGGGAAAAATTTGTTGTTGGAAGGGTTTTGGTTGCAATGTAAAGATTTTCAAGTACATTGAAGATTGACTAAGAGAAAATTTGATGGAAGAATCAATTTTGCCTTGTGGAAAATTCAATTCAAAGATGTTTTTATACAATTAGGATTATAGACTACACAAGGCGTTGAAAGGAAATATTTTCAATATGGACAATGACAAATGGGAGAAACTAGATTTGAGAGCTTCGAGTACAATTCACATATGTCTTTGACTACGAATATTCTTGTGAATGTTTTTGGTACGTCGTCGGTCTAAGCGCTTTGGGAGAAGTTTGAAGGGATATATCAAGGAAAGGGTATATTAAATCGGTTGTTGTTGAATGAGCAGTTTCATAGCTTACGAATGGATGAACATTCAAAAGTTTCTAATCATCCAAATGTTCTCAATGGTATTGTTTATGAGTTAGAAACTATTGAAGTCAAGATTGATGATGAAGATAGAGTTTTAAGACTCATATGGTCTCTTTCGTCATTCTATGAGCATATTAAACTCGTTTTGATATGGGAAGAAAATTTTGAGTTTTGAAGAAATTGCTAATAAAATTATTTCTAAAGAAAGAAGATTGAAGGATGAGGATAATACTTCATCAAACTCAATATTTATTGCTAGGGGGAAGTCTTATGTGAAGAAAAACAGTGAAACAGGTGTGAGATGTTGAAAAAGTGGAAAGATTGGGCATGGAAAGTATAAGTGTCCTGATCGGGCAACGTTAGAGAAGGGTTTTGAGTTAAATACTAGCAATGGGTCCCTCGATGTGGGAGATGATGGTCTTCTCTGAAAATTGAGCAGTGTGTCCTCGTGACATTTCCTTTATCGTGGAAAAGGACGAGTTATTGCTAGTAGATTAACACATGGGTGTTGATGCAAACTGTAACACCCTAAAAATTGATTAAATTATTTAATCAGATTATCTCGTATTTTGTTTAATTAATTAGTATTTGATATGCTTTTAATTAAAAATGTATGGTGATTTGTATGTGCATGTGGGTCATTGGTAGGATGTAGTGAGAGTCTTGGTAGGATGGTAGGAGTATGAGAATAATTAGAATAATTAAAATAAATATAACTATAGTTATTTTGATTAATAATTAAAATAAAATAGAAAATGAGAGTTTTGGATGGAAAAATAGAATATTAGAGAATAATGAGGATTATTAAAATAAAGTTAGAGTCAAAAAGAGTATTTTAGTGTATAAGAGGATAAATGATGGTATAGTCGGATCACTAATTGAGGAGAATTAAGTTTCTAATAAAATAGTAGAGAGTTTTTCGTGGTTAGAACATAGAAACAAAATTTGAGAGAAAAGAGGCAAGGCTAGGGTTTGAAGAGGGAATAGAAAACTTGAGCAATTTGAATTTTGCAAGCAATCTAAGGTAAAAAAGGGGGATTACTCCTAATATGGTGTTGAATGCATGATTGGGTAGAGGGAGGTCTTTAATTCCATTAGTTTTTCCCCCCTAATTTTTCCCTTTTGATGAATGATTGATGAACATGAGTTGAATTTTATAAAAGCGTGATTGATGTGTTGTATTATGTGATATTCGTGCATTGATTTACCATGGAAATTATGTGTTCTTGTCAGTGATGATGGTATGAATTGATGTTTCTATGTTGTTGTGATTTTGGTGAATAAAACATGTAGAAACCATGATTAATTGAAGGAATTGCAAGTTAATTGATGGATAAATGGTGTTTCGATGTTAGATCATGTTTTCCCTATCGTTGCTGATCGAATTGAGGGTTGGGAAGGGAAAATCGGAGTTCTGAATTGAACTCCATGGCCAAAAATGCAGATTCTGCTTTCTTCTTCAGGGTGATAGGCGTCACACTAATGATGACCAGGTCGTCATGGCCTTTGAGGCATTGACGGGTAGACCATCATAGTCTCTAGGCACAGTTTTATGGGACGAGCTTCATAGGGACGACATGTGAGGTGATGTGGGAAGTGACGGACGTCACCCTGGTGACGGGTAACCTGTCATGTTGCCTGAATGAGCTTCGTTCGCTCAGTTGTATGGAATTGAGTTGTCGGTTCTGATTTTTTATGTTGTGTGGTGATTAGGCTACTGATTAGCCACGATTTGAAGGTATTTTGGTGTTGTTTATTATTGATTGTTGAATTAATCAAAGGTTGTGATGTTGTGCATACTTATGGTGACTATATGGTGTTAATTTTTGTGATATTGCATGTTGTTGAGAATCATGCATCATGGCGGACTTCGGTCCAGTTTTGGTGTGATCTCGTCCAATAGTATGGATTCAGGAGCAAGTAGCTGGTTCCATATGGGAATCAGTGAAGCATTACTAAAGGTGTTAGTAGGGAATTAGTTCGCTCTTGTTCTATGGATGGAATTAAGGAGCAAGATGGATATGCGTTATCCATAATGGTACCACATCCATGTAGAGTCTTGGTGTTAAGTACATTGCATCCATTGTTTGCATATGTAATTGAATGTCTATGTTTATATTGGTGGTTAAGAATACTTATGTGGTGGATATGTATTATGGTGAATGATTGTTAATGTTTGTGTAGGCTACCCTTGCATAGTTTTTCACCATTATATATTTCGAGCGTATTCTCACCCCTTAGTTATTTATGTGGTTCTCTACTCCTTCTTGGAGTACAAACGAGCCGACAAATGAGTAGTTTCTTAGAAGCCGAAGGATGTCATTGAGGTTATTCTTCTTTTCCCGTTTTATGTGATATTTAAATTCCATTGATCTGATTTGTAACACTGGGCGGACGAACATTTTATTTTATTATTTATTATTATTCTAATGTTGTTGATGCGAGTATTAGACTTATGACTCGTTATGTTATGCATTGTTGAGTTACTTGATTTGAATTATTTTCTGTTGCGATGGGCCTATGTAAAGGTAAGTATGTGATGATAGATGTTTAAGTATTACATGTTTTATTTAACCTGTGTTATGGAGTAGGTTTATGTTGTGTTTGAGTGACACCTTATATGTGTAGTTGTTTTAATTTTGTATTATTTTGCGTTGGATTGTTAGGGTGTTACGTGGTGGTATCAGAGTAGGTCGGCCCATCCTGCCAAGTTTTTGACATGATAATTGTTCCCTAGCATGCAACATGTATGTATGCAATGTCGATGCATGTTTCTTCTAATAGCTTTTTGTTGGTGTGCAGAGATATGACTCGAAGAAACGATCGAGAAATTATTGATGATTTGGAGTCAGTAGCTCAAGCATTGCAGGGTCAGCAGAATCACCAAGGTGCTAATGATGAATTATATGGTCTAGAAAAATTCAAAGAAACAATCTTCCGACTTTCAAGGGCATATATGATCCGGAGGGTGCGCATACATGGATCAGTGAGATTGAGAAGATTTTTTGAGTGATGGCTTGCACTAAAGTTCAAATGGTGCAGTTCGATACTCACATGTTGTCAGAAGAGGGCGAAGACTGGTGGGATAATGCACGTCAGAGACTGGAGGCTCTTGATACTGAAATTACTTGGGTTGTGTTCGGAGCTTATTTCCTAGAGAATTACTTTCCTGAGGATGTGCGCAGTAAGAAGGAAGTTAAGTTCCTCGAGCTAAAGCAATGGAATATGTCAGTTGTTGAGTATGCTACTAAGTTCAAAGAAATGGTAAATTATTCCACACTACAATGGTGTTGCTACTGAAGGGTCAAAGTGTATCAAGTTTGAAAGTGGATTGCATCATCAAGCAGGGTATTGGGTACCAAGAGATTCACCAATTTCCTATGTTGGTAAATAAGTGTAAGATATATAATGACGAGAGCATGGATCGTTCTGCTCACTATAAGAGTCTTAGTGAAAGGAAAGGGAAGAAATGGTATCGTATGAAATTGTATAGTGCTCCAGCTGAAAAAGGGAAGCAGAGGGTTTTAGATGAGAAAAGACCAACTAGGGGAGAGACTCATGTTTCTATCAATTGTTTCAAGTGTGGAGAGTCGGGGCACCATGCTAGTCAATGCAATAATAAAGTTTTGAAGTGCTTCTAATGTGGAAAGACATGTCACCGTATTGCAGATTGCAAGAGTGATGGGTCGAATTGTTATAACTGCGGCGAATAGGGTCATATTAGTACTGGCTATCAGAAACCAAAGAAGGTTCAGTCTGTAAGGAAATTGTTTACTTTGACTGGGTCAGAGACTACTAGCTTAGATACATTGATTTGAGGTATTTGTTTTATTAATAGTATTTCGTTGATTGCTATCATTGACACGAGTGCAGTGTATTCCTTTATTTTGTTTGATTGTGCTGAGAGGCTGGGTTTGAAATTATATGTTATGGGTGGGAGTATGGTTATTAATACCCCGACTAATGGTTCAGTGACTACTTCGTGGGTGTGTTTGAATTGTCCCCTGACTATTTATGGTAAGAGTTTTGGGATGGACTTAGTATGTCTTCCATTGAATCAAATCGATGTTATCCTTGGAATGAACTGGTTGGAGTTCAACCATGTTCAAATCAACTGTTTCGACAAGTCATTATCATTTCCAAAGTTTGATGCAAGTGATGAGTTGTTCGTATCCGCCAAGCAAGTGGATGAGTTCATGAAAGATGATGTTGAGGTGTTTATGATAATAGCTTCTATGAATGCTGGAAATAAAGTTGGGATTGATTAATTAACAATAGTTTGCGATTTTCCAGAAGTGTTTCCAGATGATATCAGTGATTTACCGCTGGAGCATGAGGTAGAGTTTGTTATAGACTTAGTACCTGGTACTAGTCTGGTGTTGATGGCTCCTTATAGAATATCTGCTTCAGAGCTGAGTGAGCTGAAGAAGCGATTGGAAGAGCTACTTGAGAATAAGTTTGTTCGACCGAGTGTTTCGCCATGGGGAACGTTGGCGTTGCAAATCAAGAAGAAAGATGGTAGCGTTAGGTTATATGTTAATTACCAACAACTGAACAAAGTCACAATTAAGAATAAGTATCCACTCTCGTGGATTGATGAACTGATGGATCAGTTAGTTGATGCTTGCATGTTCAGTAAGATCGATTTGTGTTTGGGTTATCATCAAATTCATGTGAAGTCAAAAGATATTTTGAAGACTACATTCAGAACGAGATATGGTCACTATGAGTATTCAATGTTGTCGTTTGGGATGTCTAATGCGTCAGGAGTGTTCATGGAGTACATAAATAGAATATTCCATCCGTACTTAGATCAGTTTGTGGTTGTGTTCATCAATGACGTCTTGATATATTTTAAGTCTAATGAAAATCATGTGCAACATTTGAGAGTTTTAGGGCTGATCTTACAAGAAAAGAAGTTGTATATGAAGTTATCCAAGTGTGAGTTCTGGTTAGGAGTAGTGAGTTTTCTTGGTCATGTGATTTCTAGTGGTGGTATTGTTGTTGATCCATAAAAAATAGACGCAATGTTGTAGTGGGAGACTCCAAAGTCTGTTACCGAAATCATAAGTTTTCTTGGTTTTGCTGGTTACTATAGGAGGTTCATTGAAGGCTTTTCGAAGTTGGCATTGCCTTTAACTCAGTTGACTTAAAAGAGTCAGACTTATGTTTGGGATGTGTATTGTGAAGAGAGTTTTCAAGAAGTCAAGAGGATATTGACACCTGCTTCAGTTTTGATTTTGCTAAATCTGAGTGAATCCTTTGTTGTGTAATGTGATGCTTCTAAGATGGGTCTAGGTGGTGTGTTGATGCAGAATGGTCAAGTTGTGTCTTATGCTTCTAGGCAATTGAAGGTTCATGAGAGGAATTATCCTAGCGTTATATGGAGGTTGCAGTCGTGGTATTTTGTCCTAAATATTTGGAGGCATTATCTATTTGGTTCCAGGTTTGAAGTGTTCAATGATCACAAGAGTTGTAAGTATTTATTCGATCAGAAAGAGTTGAATATGAGACAAAGGAGATGACTTGAATTTCTGAAGGATTATGATTTTGGCTTGAGTTGCCATTCGGGTAAAGCCAATGTTGTAGTCGATGTGCTGAGTAGAAAGTTGTTGCATATGTCAATGCTTATGGTTCGAGATTTGGAATTAATTGAGCAATTTAGAGATATGAGTTTGGTATGTGAAGAGACTTTTAATAGTGTGAGTTTTGGCATGTTGAAGTTGACCAGTGGTATTCTTAAAGAGACCAGAGAAGGTCAGAAAACCGATTTATGATTGGTTGATCAACTAGTTTTAATCGATTAAGTTAAAGGAAATGGTTTCATAATCGATGAGAATGGCGTGATGAGATTCATAGACATGGTTTGTGTAACAGATGTACCAGAACTTAAGAAGAGTGTTCTTGAGGAGGGTCATTGGAGTGGCCAGAGTATTCATCCTAGTGCCACTAAGATGTATCAAGACTTGAATAAGATGTTTTGGTGGCCAGGAATGAAGAAGGAGGAAGTTGAGCTTGCTTATGCTTGTTTGACTTGTCAGAAGTCAAAGATTGAACATCATAAGTTGTTGCATCTGATGGAACCATTGAGCATTCCTGAGTGGAAGTATGACAACATTTATATGGATTTCATGACTACTTTTTCGAATATGACGAAGGGATGTGATTCCATTTTGGTTGTTGTTGATAGACTGACTAAATCAGCTCAATCATTTGTCCTTTGCAGAAGTTGGTTGAGATGTACATCGAGAAGGTTGTTAGACTGCATGGATTTCATCGAGTATTATGTCAGATAGAGATCCAAGATTTGTGTCGAGGTTTTGTAATATTTTGCAGGAAGCGTTGGGTACTAAATAAAGTTGAGTTCTGCTTATCATCTGCATTCGGACAGTCAGATAGAGAGGACCATTCAATCGTTGGAAGATCTATTGAGGGTTTGTGTGTTAGAACAAGGAGTTGTTTGGGATAGCTATTTACCGTTGATTGAGTTCACCTACAACAATAATTTCCGTTCTAGTATTGGAATGGCACTGTTCGAGGCTTTGTATGGGAGGAGGTGCAGGACACCCTTGTGTTGATATGAATCAGGTGGGAGTGTTATGCTTGGACTTGAGATTATGCAGAAAATGTATGAGAAGATCAAGATGATCCAAGAGAAGATGAAAGTTTCACAAATTCACTAGAAGAGTTACCATGATAAGAGGAGGAAAGCACTTGACTTCCAAGAGGGAGATCATGTGTTTTTGCGAGTTACGTCAATAACTGGTGTTAGTCGAGCTTTGAAGTCTCGAAAGCTCACACCATGTTTTGTTGGTCCATTTCAGAACCTACAGAGGATAAGAGAGTAACCTATCAGATTGCATTACCATCGTAATTTTCTAATCTTCATGATGTGTTTCATGTGTCTCAATTGAGTAGATACATTCTGGATCCATCTCATGTGATCCAAGTGGATGATGTACATATGAGAGAGAACCTAATTGTTGAGGCATCACCTATGTAGATAGAGGATCGGAAAGTGAAGCAGTTGTGTGGTAAAGAGATTTCCTTGGTGAAGGTAGTGTGGGGAGGATCAGCTGGTAGAAGCTTGACATGAGAGTTGGAGAGTCAGTTGCGAGAGTCATGTCTGACTATGTTTTTTTAGGTAATTTTCGAGGGCGAAAATTATGTAAGTGGAAGAGAGTTGTAACACCCCGAAAGTTGATTAAATTATTTAATCATATTATCTCGTATTTTATTTAATCAATTAGTATTTGGTGTGCTTTTAATTAAAAATGTATGGTGATTTGTATGTGCGTGTGGGGCATTGGTGTGGTGTAGTGAAAGCCTAGGTAGGATGGTAGAAGTATGAGAATAATTAGAATAATTAAAATAATTAGAATTATAGTTATATTGATTCATAATTAAAATTAAATAGAAAAGGAGAGTTTTGGATGAAAAAATATAATATTAGAGAATAATGAGGATTATTATTATTAAAATAAAGTTAGAGTCAAAAAGGGTATTTTAGTAAATAAGAGAATAAGTGGGGGTATGGCGAAAATCACTAATTGAGGAGAATTAGATTTCTAATAAAAATTAGTTAGTAGAGAGTTTTTGGGGTTAGTACGTAGAAACAAAATTTGGGAGGAAAAAAGCAAGGTTAAGGCTTGAAAAGGGAATAACAAACTTAAGCAATCTGAATTTTGCAAGCAATCCAAGGTAAGAGGGGATTACTCCTAATACGGCGTTGAATGCATGATTAGGTAGATGGAAGTACTTAATGCCATTAGTTTTTTTCCCTATTTTTTCCCTTTTGATGAATGATTGATGAACATGAGTTGAATTCTGTAATAACATGATTTATATGTTGTATTTTGTGAAATTTGTGCAATGATTTATCATAGAAATTGTGTGTTCTTGTTAGTGGTGGTGGTATGAATTGGTGTTTTTATGTTGTTGTAAGTTTGTTGAATAAAACATGTAGAAACCATGATTAATTGATGGAATTGCATGTTAATTGATGAATAAATGGTGTTTCGAGGTTAGATAATGTTTTCCTATTGTTGTTGATCGATTTGAGGGCTAGGAAGGGAAAATCGAAGAATCTAAGTTAAAATGGTGCTCGATTAGATCGAGCATAATAGGATTTAGTTTTCGATTATGAATGCCCTTGACCTGAGAAAGTTACAAACTGAAAAATCAGTTAGTGAATAAGAACTCATTGAAAGCGCAAGAATTAAGAGTTAATTCCCAAATACAGTATCATTGTTTCGTTCTAGAACCATAAATGGAGTGAGGATCAGAAATACTGTCGAATATGAGCTTCTGGCATTGTGGAGAGGGGCTAACCTGCAAGGTTAGCACTTTAGCACACAATTTAGTATGTGAGTAAGAAGAGTGAATTGAAATTAATCTGGAAACTTGTTATTTGAATTTGGAACTTTCTTTATATATAGTAGATAGGGTATAACAAACTCGCTAGTTTTTAGGAGTAAGTTATGGAGAGTCGTTGGATGTACTTGTAGTTTAGATACTTTGTGATCATCAAGAGGAGAATCCTCGTGTCTTGAGATGATCTTGGAAGAATTTTAATTCCTTTAGAGTGGTCGGTCAGGGTTACTATGGCCGGCCTAAAACAAATGTAAACATGGTTATCCTCTTTCACATTTTATAAAAAATATCCAAAAATTAAAAATTGAAATATGTTTTCTCATAATTCTATAGATAATATCTAGTCCACTAACACAAGAGGACCCAAAAAGAGTTGGGTACCAAAAGTCAAAAAGTTAAGTTGTGATGTAGATATGCCTGATAGCTTAAAATCAAAATGTCATGTTGATAGTAACTCTTTAAATCATATGAATGGAGAAATAAACATTCTTGTATTTCACTCCTAGGTGAGGATAATTTTCTTTGTATAGTAACAAAAAATTTAAATTTGTTGGTTCATAAACTTTTGGTAAGATCCCTAAACCTGCTGTTAAACTATTTTGAGAATTTCAAGTTTATAACACAATTTACTTAGTATTAAGTAAATTGTGTGACAAAGGTAATATAATATGTTGTAATTCCTTTATATACAAGGTCTTAAATTTTTTTAAATAAAATTTATTTTCTCTCTATTAATTTTTTTTCCAAAAAATATCCTAACTACAGAAGAATTCATACATGTTGACTTTGTTGATGTAACCCTTTTTGTAGTAAAGGCAGAATTATTTGTTTTTGCGGGGCCAAAAAATAATGTTCTAGAGGATCAAGATAATGGCAATGCTCATGATCAAGGTGAAAATAAAGAAATATCAAGAAAAAACCCAAGGTAAAATAGGAGATCATCAAAATGAGGAATCAAGCGTAGATCATCAGGATCTTCCCAAAGAATGGAGGATTGTTATATACCATCTTATCCAGAATGTTGTTGGGGATATTTCTAAGGGAGTCACAATTCTAAACTCCCTTATCAAGGTATATAAATGTATGATTTTTTTTTCCAAAATTGAGCCAATGGAAGTTGATGAAGCTCTAAATGACTAAAATTGGTATTTTTCTATGCAATAAAAGTTAAATCAATTTGAGAGAAACAATGTTTTGGAACTTGTTCCCAAATATTCAGTTAATCAAATGAGTGGAACCAAATGGGTCTTTTGCAACAAGATTTATGAAGTTGGAGATGTTTTAATAAATAAAGCAGATTCATTGCGAAAGGGTACAATCAATAAGAAAACATAAATTTTGATGAAACACATGCTCCTATTTCTAGATTAGAAGCCATAAGGATATTTTTAGCTTTGTCATGTATAATAAATTTTAAACTATTCAAAATAGATGTAAAGAGTAAATTCTTGAACAATTACATCCAGGAAAAAGTGTGTGTTGATCAACCTTCCGGTTTTATAAGTCCTTCTTTTCCTAATCATGTATTCATACTAAAAAAGGCTCTTTATAGTTTGAAATAAGCTCCAAGAAGAGGGTATGATCGTCTGATAAAGTTTATACTTGAAAGCAATTTTCAAAGAAGGAAGGTTATTACAACTCTTTTTTCTTAAGAAAATTGAGCATAACATTTTTCTTGTGCATATTTTTGTCGGTTTGGTTATACTAAAGAATCATTGTGCAATGACTTTTCTAATATGATGTAGAACAAAATCGAAAGGTCCATAATGGGGGAGATTTGGTTCTATTATGTTACAAACTCGTCAATTATAGGATGGCTTCCTTAAATATATTAACCTAAGGAATGATAAATTCAAAAATAAATTTAAAGATCTTTATCAACAAAGATGAGGAAGGATCAAAGGTAAAAGAAATAATTTCCTAAGGAGAAACGATTTTTTATTTGAAGAATTATTTTTGGAAAAGAATCTCAGCAAGAAATAAATAGATTCCATAATGCCTCTCGATTTTGAAAGATGAGTTTGGTTCAAGAAAGAATCAAGGGGAAGAAGTTCTCTAAAGTTTACCCATTGTGTGATAATTTTCTTTTAAGAAAAGGGAAGTTCAACAAGATATTAAACAATGCTTCATACATAATAAAAACTAATAAGAATAAATAGTTATATCATGAATAACTTTATCTATACTTTATACCTAATAAAACCCACCATAAAACTCAATAGGTGAAAAAACAGAGAACTATAGTCGCTTCATGGTTGTTAGTTGTAATAACACTATAACAATGAACTCTGATAACCACGCTACTACATCGTAACCCACTATAGTTGTTGCATGGATGTTAGTTGTAATTCAAATTCATTTCAAGTTGCATTTAGAGTTTGCATTTGAATTTCATTTAGTAGGTTCTGATAGTATATAAATTGATTTTAGTTCAGTTTGTAAAAAATCATGAAGTGTAACCTTTTTTTTCATCTAAAAGTTAGTTACAACATATTCTCTCTCTCTCTCTCTCTCTCTCTCTCTCTCTCTCTCTCTCTCTCTCTCTCTCGATCATCTTGTTCTTCATTCTTGTGCATCAACAATTGGTATCTAGAGCTTTGATCCAGATTCACGAAAGGGAAACACGAGTCTACGTGAGGCGTGTGTAATTGATTTTGCTAATTTAATTCACAATGAATTGAAGATCTGAATTGTAACAAAATCACATTTATTGATTCTAAGGAATTGTAAAACATAAGTGTTAGTGAGATCTGAGTGAATTTGCACAAAAATAAAGATGAATGGAAAAAACGATAGCTTGAACATAAAGCTTCCAGTATTTGATGGAAATAATTAGAATCGGTGGATGATTCAGATGCGTGTGTTGTTTAGCGCTCAAGATGTTCTTGATCTAGTCAATGATGGTTACACGATGGTTACAACTGATGCAACTGAAGCACGAGGAACACACATAGAGAAATGAGGAAGAATGATCAGAAGGCATTGTTCTATATTCATCAGTGTGTGAATACAAACATGTTTGAGAAGATAGTTGATTCAACAAGGATGAAGGATGCGTGGGACACACTGGCACGGTGCTACGGCGATGATACATTAGTGAAGAAGGTGAAACTTTAGTCTCTATGTAAGAAATATGAGAATCTCAACATAAAGAACAATGAGAAGGTACCTTATTACATATGTAGAGTGATCCTGATCACAAATGAGATAAAATCTTATGGAAAAACTCTCTCTGAACAAGTAATCATTGAAAAGGTATTGAGATCACTTACTCATCAGGTTAATTACATTTTTTTGTAGAAATCGAACCCTCTAAGGACCTCAACACCATAAAAGTTGAAGAGATACAAAGTAGTCTAGAGGCACAAGAGTTGCGTTTGACTAAGAGAAACTCTGAAAGAGAGGTAGAGCAGGCTTTGAAAGCGTCTTTTGGTAAGAGGAATAAGAAGAAGTCTTGGTCAAAGGCCAAGAAGAGACATGGTGATGGTTATCAAAAGTTAGAAGCCTTTAACTCTGATGAGAAGAAACATTAAAAGGGAAAGGATAAGTTTGACAAGGAGGAGGTTCAATGCTACTGTTGTAAGAAATTTGGCCAGTTTGCTTCTGATTGTTGGTCAAACAAGGAAATAAAATCAGAAGAAATAAACATAGCCAAATGAGAGTCTGATGATGAACATGTGCTTTTGATGGCTTCTGAATCTGATGGTGGATATTTTATAGACTAGTGGTATATGGACACTGGATGCTCAATTCACCTATCTGGAAACAGACAATGGCTTATTCATTTTGACTCTAGAAAGAGGACAAATATCATATGTGTTGATGATAAGTCCCGTAATGCTGAAGGAATGGGAAATGTCAAGATCAAAGTGAAGAATGAAAAATTGTTCTAATTAAGGATGTTTGGTATGCTCCTAGCATGAAGAGAAATCTAATGAGTATATGCCAACTAATTGAAAAAGGTTGCTTAGTTACTATGAAGGATAATCTTTTGAAGTTGTATGATTCTGATCAGAAGTTGATTATGCAGTCTGAACAGGGAAGCAACATAACATTCAAAGTGAATGTGAAAACAATTGAAACTAAATGCCTTAGTGCAGAAGGTGTTGAAGGTGACAGTGAGTTGTGACACAAGAGATTGGTGCATCTGAACTTCATAAGCTTAGGGCATATGAGTTCTAAGAAGTTGGTACATGGAATTCCTAAGATTTTGAAACCTGCAAAGTCATGTGAGATATGCATGAAAGGTAAGCAACCTAAATTTCCATTTACATCAAAAGTGGCTCCAAAAGCAAAACATGTTTTAGGAGTAGTGCACTCTGATGTATGTGGACCATTTGAAGTACCTTTACTTAGAGGAAACAAGTATTTTTTGACATTTGTGGATGAGTTCACAAGCATTACATGGGTAGCACTCATCAAGTTTAAGCATGAGGTGTTTGTTGAGTTTCAGAAGTTCAAGGTGAAGGATGAAAAACATAGTGTTCAAAAGCTGAAAAATCTCATAACTGATGGTGGAGTTGAGTACAACTCATCAAAACTCAGAAGGTTATATTAATATAATGAAGTTGAACATGAGGTGTCTGCTCGATATACTCCATAACACAATGGTCTTGCTGAAAGAAGAAACATGACTTTGCTTGATATGACAAGGAACATGTTGAAGGAGAAGAAGCTCCCTCACACCTTGTGGGGAAAAGATATTGCCACTTCATCATATGTACTCAACAGGTGTCGAACTAAGAAGCTGAAGGAAACTATTCCTTTTTAGAAGTGGACTGGAGTTAAGCAAAGTGTGAGTCATATAAGAGTATTTGGTTATGTTTGTTACAAACATGTTCCAAGTCCCACTAGAAAGAAGTTGGATGATAGAAGCAAAGTAATGTTACTGATTGGGTACCACAATATAGGTGCTTATAAGATTTATTATCTAGTCACCAACAAAGTTAGATTAAATAGAGATGTTATTGTGAAGGAAACAAAAGTATGGTATTGAAACAAGTCTCAATCTAACTCTGGTGCACTATTAACACCTGAGTTAACTTCTGAAGATATTTCAGACTTTGAAGGAGAATCTTCCTCTGAAGGTGAGTCTGAAGAAGTCTCTGAAGGAGATTCTACCTCTGAAGATGATTCAAAGTCTAAAGGTGATTATGATGTTGAAGTAGAGTCTAAAGGCAAGTCTGACTTTGAAGGTGAATTTGATTTAGATCCAAATTATGATGATGATCTAGTCTCTGGTGGTTATCATGCCTCTGAAGGTGGTCCGGCCTCTGAAGGTAGTTCAACATATGATATTGTTCCAGCATCTAAAGAATATTCTGAACAAGTTCATAGGCCACAAAGAATCAGACAAATACCAAGAAGATTTGTAGAGTTTGATATGTTACAAGATACTGAGATAGACTTTGAGGGAGAAGTCATTTAGTGTGCCATATTGGTAGACTTTGAACAAGTTAATACTGAAGAAGCTCTCAAGAAGAAAGTGTGGTTGAAGGCCATGAAAGAAAAACTTGAGGCTATAGAAAGAAATAAGACTTGGAAGTTGACTGAACTTCCATAGAACAAGAAAGCCATCAGTATGAGATGAGATTATAAGTTGAAACTAAAGCCAGATGGATCAATTTGCAAACACAAAGTAAGGTTAGTAGCTAGAGTATTTCTACAAAAATTTGGATTAGGTTATTTTGAGGTGTTTGCGCTTGTAGTTAGGCATGAAACAATCAGATTGGTGATTGTTATAGTTGTTAATAAAAATTGGTCTCTGATGCATTTAGATATGAAATCCGCATTTCTAAATGGTCCTTTATAAGAGGAAGTTTATGTGTCATAACTTTCTGGATTTGTGAAGAAAGAACCAAGAAGGGATGGTGTACAAGTTGCATAAAGCCTTGTATGGACTGAAACAAGCTCCTAGAGCTTGGAAACTGAAAATTGATTCATTTTCAAGCTTCAAGGATTTAGAAAATGTGAGATGGAGTATGGTGTTTATGTTCAACATACATCTGATATCAATATGATTCTGATGTGTATCTATGTTGATGACATATTACTAACAGGGAGTTGTTCAGATGAGATAGTCAAGTTCAAAAAGGTGTTGATGAATGCGTTTGGGATGAGTGATCTAGGAAATATGGTATATTTTCTAAGGATGGAAGTTCTATACTCTGATAAGGGTATAATTTTTCATCAACTGAAGTATGAACTTGACCTTCTGAACATATTGGAGCTAATAAATTGCAAGTCTGCAATCACACCTACTGAAACAATTCACAAGCTAGATTATGATGATGAAGGTGATGATGCAGATGCTATCATTTTTAAATAGTTAGTGGGCTCGTAGAAATATCTCTGTAACATTAGACCTGGCATTTGCTATGCAGTTAAAATTGTGAGTAGGTTTATGAACAAACCAAAGTGGTCACATTACCAAGTTGTTATTAGGATACTGAGGTATATTAAAGGGAGTCAGAGGTATGAAATTTTGTTCCTTTCTGGTGCTAAATCAGATTCAAAGCTGATATGTTATTCATACTCTGATTGATGTGGAGATAGAGTTGACAGAAGAAGTGCTTCTAGATATTTCTTCAAGTATTTGGGAGGTCCCATTTCTTGGTGCTCTAAGAAGCAACTAGTGGTTGCATTGTCAACCTGTGAAGCTGAGTACATTGCAGGTGCTTTGTCTGCTTGTCAAGCTGTTTAGATTTTAAACTTGTTGCAGAATTTGAAGATCAAGGTGAGCAAACCTGTAACACCCTTCTAAAATACCCCAAATATTTAATAACAACAACAAGTATATATCAGAGTAAATACACAAAACAAGGGTGTCACATCTTCGAAAATAACATCTGTCATGCTCTTTTATTATATCAACCATAAAACATTTCAAAAATACGCAGCGGATAGAAATTATGTCAACCAATTAAAACGTATAACATATTACATGAAAAATAGTTCAACAACCGACAATAAACAATTAAAACATCCCGTCCCGATGTTACATCTATCAGAGCATGACCCATAACGGAGACTACACTAGACTCCAAGCACTAGCTTCTACTCACTCACTGCTCGTTACCTGAAAAATAGTTGTAAGGGTGAGTTCCTCAATCGATATAACAAACATTATAATTTATCATGTTATGTTAAGTAATTTAACTCATTAATCACCCAATATCAACACAACTCATATACATACTCAAGATCAATACCACTGATACACATACAACAAACCAACATAATGCAACTCTAATGAGACTCGACTCGTCATGCATGTGGTACCATTCGGAGTAAAACTCCCAACTTAAATTCATTGCCATTTTAGTGGGCATCAAGGCATAAGCCTTCAACTTTCAACTTAAAATTTGCCAATCCAGGCCAACGTGGTGTGAGCAACGCTCCGACTTAATGCATATGAATGTACATGGCATACACGACTCTAAACTGTCGACAACATAGTAATAATATCAACACAACAACGTTCCCAACAAAAATCAACTTAAAATCAACTTTGGCTCACCAAGCCTACAACTCAGTATTTTCAACAACTTTCCGTAACCGGGACAACTCAGCAACATACTTGTATCAACATTTCATAACGTCAGTTCAACAAAATTACTCATCACAATTAATTATAATAGGCCAATCACCAATTAGGTTCACAACATTAAAATATCAACTTTTTCCAATTTCCAACAGTGTTAACCGGTTAACGCCCTGGGTTAACCGGTTAACGCAGGACAAAATACACTTTCTGGCAAAACGCAACAGTGTTAACCGGTTAACGCCCTGGGTTAACCGGTTAACGCAGGCAAAACAGCACATTTCCACAAAACATAACAGTGTTAACCGGTTAACGCCCTGGGTTAACCGGTTAACGCAGACAAAACAGCAGTTCCTGTGCTAACACAAGGCAGAATGCAGAGTTTCCGCATTTTCCGCCGTTGGAGGACTTCCGGACCTCCGATTCAATTTCCGTAAAAAGCTACACTATCGGGAAATCACGACTCACACAATTACCGATTCAATTACAGTATTAACACAATTCATCCAACACAATTTCTCAGCATGCAACATCCCAATTAGGGCCAATTCAACGGTTTCTCACTACCCATGACATGTTAATCTATAATACCCATTAAACGACGATAAACCCCCCTTACCTGAGATAATCCGGCAATCTCTAAGCTTCAAGCTTTCCGTTCTTCAACCTTTGCTCTTTCTCCACTTTTCACCTTTCAGCCGCTTCTCTGCTTCACGTGAAAATTCTTTACCAACCAAAAAAAACCCTTTTCCTCTTATTCCAACTTATATATTTTCCACTAATTATTATTCCAATTAATAAAATAATAATAATCCAATAATTCAATTTATTTTAATTAAATTAATAAATATATTATTAACTTAATTTAAATAATTCTCTTATTTTATTCGGGGTGTTACAACTCTCCCCTACTAAAAGAGTTTTCGTCCTCGAAAACATACCTCAAGCAAATAACTCCGGATAAGACTCCTTCATCCGACTCTCAAGTTCCCATGTCATGCTTTCGCCCGCAGCTCCCAACCAAACGACTTTAACCAACACAATCTCTTTTCCTCGAAGAGTCTTTGTTTCACGATCTTCAACTCGTACAGGCTTTGTCTCTACTGTTAAATTATCCCGCACTTGCACATCATCCATACTAACCACATGAGACGGATCTGAGATATACTTCCGAAGCTGCGACACATGGAATACATCATGCAAATTCGAAAGATTAGGTGGTAATGCCATCCGATAAGCAACTTTTCCAACTCGTTCTAAGATTTGATACGGACCAATGAAGCGAGGAGTGAGCTTTTTAGACTTCAAAGCCCTCCCAACTCCGGTCACAGGCGTGACTCTCAAAAACACATGGTCACCAGCTTGAAATTCTAAATCCTTCTTCCGCTTGTCATGGTAACTCTTCTGCCTACTCTGAGAAGCTCTCATCTTCTCCCAGATAAATTTCACTTTCTCGGTAGTTTCTCGAACTAACTCTGGTCCAAGTACTACACTCTCACCAGATTCGTGCCAACACAACGGAGTTCTACATCTACGACCATATAATGTTTCAAAAGGCGCCATTCCGATGCTAGAATGGTAACTATTATTGTATGTGAACTCGATCAATGGAAGATAAGTGTCCCACAAACCTCCTTGTTCAAGAACACAAGCTCTCAGTAAATCTTCCAATGACTGAATAGTCCTCTCAGTTTGGCCATCAGTTTGAGGATGATATGCCGAACTCAACCTCAACTTAGATCCCAACGAATCTTGCAAACTCTTCCAAAATCCCGATGTAAACCTCGGATCTCTGTCCGACACAATACAAAGAGGAACACCATGCAACTTTACAACTACTCGAATGTAAATCTCTGCCAACTTCGCAATTGGGTAAGTGATGTTAATAGGTATGAAGTGAGCCGACTTCGTGAGCCTATCAACGATCACCCAAATCGAATCATGCCCTCGTAAGGTAGCAGGCAGCCCCGTTACAAAGTCCATAGAAATGCTATCCCATTTCCATTCTGGAACTTCCAACGGTTGCATCAACCCAGCAGGCTTCTGATGCTCAATCTTCGACTTCTGACAAGTTAAGCACGCATACACGAAACGAGCCACATCTTCTTTCATTCCGGGCCACCAAAATAATTTCTTTAAATCCTGATACATTTTAGTAGCTCCTGGATGAATACTCAAACTGCTTCTATGACCCTCCTCTAGAATACTTCTCTTCAAAATCGCGTCGTCAGGAATGCAAATTCTTTCCCCTAATTTCAACACACCTCTCGCATCAACCTTAAAGTCACTTTTCCCTGATTGACCACAACGATTAAGGATATCTACTAATTTCACATCCAACTTCTGTGCCTCTCGGATACTATCCATAAAATCATTATTAATCTTTAGCATTCCTAGCATCACACTCTGCGGTGTTACTTCGCAAACCAAACTCATATCCCGAAATTGCTCAATTAATTCCAACTCCTTAATCATCATTGCTGACACATGCAAGGTCTTTCTACTTAAAGCATCGGCCACAACATTTGCTTTTCCTGGATGATAATTCAAACCGAAATCATAATCCTTAAGCAATTCGAACCACCTACGTTGTCTCATGTTTAGCTCTTTCTGGTCAAATAGATACTTTAAACTTTTATGATCGCTGAAAACTTCGAATCTGGAACCATAAAGGTAATGCCTCCAAAGTTTTAGCGCAAACACTACAGCAGCAAGTTCAAGATCATGCGTAGGATAGTTCTTTTCATGAATTCTCAACTGTCGCGACGCATAAGCAATTACTTTATTATTCTGCATAAGCACGCCTCCCAAACCCATCAATGAAGCATCACAGTAAATTATAAACGGTTCCCCCGGATTTGGCAAAGTCAAAACCGGCGCCGACGTCAATCTCCTCTTTAATTCATTAAAACTCTCTTCGCACTGAACATCCCACACGAAAGCTTTACCTTTGCAAGTTAATTTAGTCAACGGAAGTGCTAACTTAGAAAATCCTTCAATAAATCTTCTATAATATCCAGCTAATCCCAAAAAGCTTCTAATCTCGGTAACCGACTTAGGAGTTTCCCATTGCAATACAGCTTCTACCTTGGAAGGATCTACAGCAATACCTTTCCCTGAAATTACATGGCCGAGAAAACTGACTTCTCTTAACCAAAACTCACACTTGGACAGCTTCGCATACAATTTCTTATCTTTCAAAACCTCTAATACTAATCTCAAATGTTCCTTGTGCTCTTCTTCGGACTTAGAGTAAATCAAAATATCATCAATAAATACTACCACAAAATGATCCAGATAAGTATGGAAAATACGATTCATGTATTCCATAAATACTCCCGGCGCATTAGTCACACCGAAAGGCATCACAGAATACTCATAATGTCCATACCGAGTTCTGAACGCTGTCTTCTGGATGTCTTCATCTTTCACTCTGATCTGATGATAGCCCGATCTCAAATCAATTTTACTGAACACACAAGCACCCACTAATTGGTCCATCAAATCATCTATCCTCGGTAGTGGATACTTATTCTTGATTGTTATTTTATTCAATTGTCTATAATCAATACAAAGCCTCATACTACCCTCTTTCTTCTTTACTAGCAACACTGGAGCTCCCCACGACGACACACTTGGTCTTATAAACTTCTTCTCAAGTAAATCTTCCAATTGCTTCTTTAATTCACACAATTCAGATGCCGACATTCTATACGGTGCCATCGAAACAGGCCTAGTACCAGGTACCAGATCAATAGTGAATTCAACTTCCCTCTCTGGCGGCACACTAGGAATTTCATCAGGAAAAACTTCAGGGAATTCTTTCACCACTAACAGTTCCTCTATCTTAGCTTTACTTTCAACCGAGAACGTCGCCATCAAAGAAAACATCTGAGCTCCCTCTTTCATCAATTTTTGCAATTCTCGGAAAGGTAATAAGTCAACTCCTTCCTCTTCAGGAGTGGAAAACCTCACCGACTTATGATGACAATTTATATGAACATAATTATACTCTAACCAGTTCATACCAAGAATTACGTCCATCCCATCCAACTGCAAACATACTAAATCAACATAGAAATCTTTATCGAAGATCGACAAAGGACATTTTAAACATACCAAAGAAGTAGTTACTGATCCCTTAGCTGGGGTCTCAACAATCAATTCACCATTCAAAGTGGACAATTTTAAACCCAGTCTTCGAGCACAGTTAGCAGAAATAAAACAGTGGGTAGCACCGGTATCAACAATAGTAATTAAAGGAGTACCATTTATGAAACATGTACCTCGGATAAGTCTGTCCTCACAGGAGGTTTGAGTTCCGGTCAATGCGAACACCTTCCTAGTCTGAGATTTCTTTGGCTTATGACACTGGCTTCCAATATGCCCTTCTTCGCCACAATTAAAACAAATCATTTCCTTGTGTTTGCAATCAGCTATTGCATGACCAGTCTTACCACAGCGAAAACACCTCTTTACTTCAGCAGTGCATACATTACTCTTATGACCAGCCTGACCACATTTGAAGCAAACTATACCAGCAGGAGCACCTCCCCTACTAGTCCTCTGAGCCGGAGCAGCTCCTTGTTTCCCTTTTCCCACTGGGGCATCATACGGCTTGCCACGGTTTTGATGCTGCTTTCCCTTGCGGTCACTGACAACCTTGTAATGAGCATTATTGTCTTCCTCAAATATCCTGCAGCTATCAACCAATTCGGTAAAAATGCGTATCTTCTGATACCCAACAGCCTTCTTAATTTCAGAGCGCAGTCCATTTTCAAACTTGATGCACTTTGAAAATTCAGCACCAGCACCAGTGTAATGAGGATAAAATTTGGACAGCTCCACAAATTTCGCAGCATAATCAGTGACAGACATGTTTCCTTGCTTCAGCTCAAGGAACTCGATTTCCTTCTTATCACGGACATCTTCCGGATAATACTTTCTCAGGAATTCCCTACGGAATACATCCCAAGTAATGTCTGCACCTGCCACGGTCAACCTCTCGTGAGTCTCTAGCCACCAGTCATCAGCTTCGACTGCTAGCATGTGAGTACCATACCGAACCTTCTGAGCTGGAGTGCAATCCATAACACGGAAGATCCTCTCAATCTCTTTCAACCATCCCAAGGCTGCATCTGGATCATGCTTCCCTTTAAACACCGGCGGATTCTCTCTTTGAAAAGTCGCCAAGCTACGTGATCCAGCATCTCCACCAGCATTTGGCAAGTTCTGCACAGCTTGTGCCATCGCTTGCATTGCGGCAGCCATTGCAGCGTCATTCCTTCCAGCCATTTCAACTTATCACTACAACACAACTTAAAAGTTAGACTAGTAACAATTACACGATTGTTAGACAGTAACGACACGACAACTGGCCGGACAGACCGACCTGCTCTGATACCACTAATGTAACACCCTTCTAAAATACCCCAAATATTTAATAACAACAACAAGTATATATCAGAGTAAATACACAAAACAAGGGTGTCACATCTTCGAAAATAACATCTGTCATACTCTTTTATTATATCAACCATAAAGCATTTCAAAAATACGCAGCGGATAGAAATTATGTCAACCAATTAAAACGTATAACATATTACATGAAAAATAGTTCAACAACCGACAATAAACAATTAAAACATCTCGTCCCGATGTTACATCTATCAGAGCATGACCCATAACGGAGACTACACTAGACTCCAAGCACTAACTTCTACTCACTCACTGCTCGTTACCTGAAAAATAGTTGTAAGGGTGAGTTCCTCAATCGATATAACAAACATTATAATTTATCATGTTATGTTAAGTAATTTAACTCATTAATCACCCAATATCAACACAACTCATATACATACTCAAGATCAATACCACTGATACACATACAACAAACCAACATAATGCAACTCTAATGAGACTCGACTCGTCATGCATGTGGTACCATTCGGAGTAAAACTCCCAACTTAAATTCATTGCCATTTTAGTGGGCATCAAGGCATAAGCCTTCAACTTTCAACTTAAAATTTGCCAATCCAGGCCAACGTGGTGTGAGCAACGCTCCGACTTAATGCATATGAATGTACATGGCATACACGACTCTAAACTGTCGACAACATAGTAATAATATCAACACAACAACGTTCCCAACAAAAATCAACTTAAAATCAACTTTGGCTCACCAAGCCTACAACTCAGTATTTTCAACAACTTTCCGTAACCGGGACAACTCAGCAACATACTTGTATCAACATTTCATAACGTCAGTTCAACAAAGTTACTCATCACAATTAATTATAATAGGCCAATCACCAATTAGGTTCACAACATTAAAATATCAACTTTTTCCAATTTCCAACAGTGTTAACCGGTTAACGCCCTGGGTTAACCGGTTAACGCAGGACAAAATACACTTTCTGGCAAAACGCAACAGTGTTAACCGGTTAACGCCCTGGGTTAACCGGTTAACGCAGGCAAAACAGCACATTTCCACAAAACATAACAGTGTTAACCGGTTAACGCCCTGGGTTAACCGGTTAACATAGACAAAACAGCAGTTCCTGCGCTAACACAAGGCAGAATGCAGAGTTTCCGCATTTTCCGCCGTTGGAGGACTTCCGGACCTCCGATTCAATTTCCGTAAAAAGCTACACTATCGGGAAATCACGACTCACACAATTACCGATTCAATTACAGTATTAACACAATTCATCGAACACAATTTCTCAGCATGCAACATCCCAATTAGGGCCAATTCAACGGTTTCTCACTACCCATGACATGTTAATCTATAATACCCATTAAACGACGATAAACCCCCCTTGCCTGAGATAATCCGGCAATCTCTAAGCTTCAAGCTTTTCCGTTCTTCAACCTTTGCTCTTTCTCCACTTTTCACCTTTCAGCCGCTTCTCTGCTTCACGTGAAAATTCTTTACCAACCAAAAAAAACCCTTTTCCTCTTATTCCAACTTATATATTTTCCACTAATTATTATTCCAATTAATAAAATAATAATAATCCAATAATTCAATTTATTTTAATTAAATTAATAAATATATTATTAACTTAATTTAAATAATTCTCTTATTTTATTCGGGGTGTTACAAAACCTGTGAAGTTGATGATTGATAATAAATCAACTATAAGTCTTGCCAAGAATCCAGCGTTGCATGGAAGGAGCAAACACATTGACACGAAGTTCTATTTTCTGCGCAACTAGGTTCAGAATGAAGTACTTGAATATGTTCACTAAAGCACTCAGAAGTCGTTGGCAGATGTGATGACTAAAGCAATCAAGACTTAACACTTTATTCATTTGAGGGATGAAATTGGTTTTGTTGATTTTAATTAGCTGAACATGAATTAAAGGACGGCGTTAGTTGTAATTTAGATTCATTTTCAAGTTGAATTTAGAGTTTGCATTTGAATTTCATTTGGTAGGTTTTGATAGTATATAAACTGAGTTTAGTTGAGTTTGTAACAAATTATGAAGTGTAACCATTTTCTCTCTCTCTCTCTCTCTCTCTCTCTCTCTCTCTCACACACACACACACACACACACACACACACACACACACACACACACACACACATTCTTGTGCACCAACAACGATAGTCTATTGTAGGTAATTTTATCCTCAATTTCTTCTATAGTATTATTTTTTTCACAGTTTCATTTCTCATCTTAAGAGAGAAGATTAGAAAAAATAATGTTTAAAGAAATTTATTTTGAGGATAAAGATGTGATAAGATGGTGTGAAGGCAGAGCAAGAGTAGTTTCACGTTGAAGATTAAAGTTTTTACTTTTGTATAATAAACAAAAGAAAATATTTCTTATACAATTTTTAACTATGTTTTGACTGTTAAAGGATTAGGTTAAGTTGTCATCTATGTTCACAATTACTATACCAGAATTAAATGAAATTAATAATTTTATGTATAAGTATTCGAGCGTGTGTAATCATCGACGAATGAATTTATGAAAATCGACTCATCCATTCAAAATTGCATATAACCGACGAAATTGAACATATAAATCCCAAATCCGTTTACGCCCAACCATATATCAGTTTTTAGAGTCGATTTTTACGGTTTGGAGCGGACCACAGACATCTGTCCACCCCTACCTACCAAAATTAAAAATGATTTTGTAAAATATAGGCCTACCTTACTTTTTTTTTATATTTGTTTCGCCATAGTTGAATTTTTTACAAAAATAACCCACTTTTTCAAGGAAATTCCCAAAATACCCTTGGTTTCAAAAAACTTCCCAAACTACCCCACTTTTAGGAGGAGTCGCCAATTGAATTGGAGACTCCTCTTAAAAATTGAATGGAGGCGCCAATTGGATTGACACCCCTGTGTAGGACTTAAGAGGAAGCGCCAATTCAATTGGAGCCTCAGTGTGAAATGCAATTTTTTTGGTAAATGGTATACGCGATAGATAAATTTGATATATGACCAATTGATATTAATAAAATTTTCTGTTTAGACAAAGAAACCTAATGGTGATGATCGGGATCACCTAACCGACCTCCGGTCCCACATCCTCTAGGTACCCTAACCCGTGGCCCTAACCCACGTTGATGATTCGGTATCGGTGTTTGAGCATCTGAGGGGCTAGGAGCGTCACTACTAACTATAGGAGAAGGTCTGTTGAGGTAGTCAGACAAGTCAGCATAGTCTTCAGTATGCATTGATGGTGTACCGCCGTAGCTGAGTTCATGACCCATCCCGGAGAAGTTGGGATGTGGTTGACTCATTGATGGGCGATCGGGACGGTTGAAGGGAGACATGAGTGTGAATGATGCATCGAGGAAAGGTTGTTGGGGTGTTTGGTAGAGATAAGGTTGTTGGATGTTTTGGTTTTGTGAGGTTTGGCCTTCTTGGCTACGGTAGGAGGAGGGGCGGTTGGTGTTGAATGATCGTTGGGTGTTCTGGCTTAGGCGACTTTGGTAGGGTGATAGGGTAGGTGTGAAGCGATGTTGAGTCTCAGGTTGATGGTCAATTTGTTGGTGGTGGTATGAGGTATGCTCTTGGTATTGAGGTTGGGTGTATGGAATGTTTTGGTTGTATGTTTGTCTGTTGGTTGAACGGAACGTTTGACGGACTAGGGGTTGTGTGCACCCGGTCTGACACTGTTGTTAGGGGTTTGATGTTGAGGTGTCAGGTGTGTAAGTCATCTGGGGTGAGTCGTACAAGTACATATCCTCGGTGATGAACTGAAAACCAACCGATATGTACCAAGCCATATAAGTACGACTTGGTTTTTCTTCAGTTGGCATGACTGCGTCAGTTAACACATGGTCATGACGGTGCTTCCATTTGCGACACTTCGATCTTGCGAAGCATTTCCATGGATTGAAGTTCCATTGGTCGTTAACTCTGCTGATTTTACAATGAAACACACTGATTCTAGAAGGTATGTTATCGAATGTCGTAACATGCTTTGTAACTTTCGTTTGGCTGCGTCTTACAAGAAGAAAAACGACTCTTGGGAGATCCCTTCAATAGACCCACCTCATAGTTGCATTGCAACTAACGTTGAACAAGATCACCGTAAACTAAGCGCAACGTTGATATGTCAAGACATTCAACCGTTGGTTAATAAAGATCCATCAGTGAAGGTGAGTATAATTATATCCCATATCAAAACAACATATAATTATACTCCATCTTACAAGAAAGCCTGGATTGCGAGGACAAAGGTTGTTGAACAAGTTTTCGGCAACTGGGAGGATTCATACAAGGAATTGCCATGGTTTTTATGGGTACTAAAAAAATATGTCCCAAGAACTGTGGCAATTATGGAGACATTGCTAGCGATGATGCCAGACGGAACATGTGCTACAGGTAATAGAATCTTTCACCGTCTCTTTTGGGCATTTGACCCGTGCATTAAAGGTTTCGCATTCTGCAAACCTATTATTCAAATTGATGTCACTTGGTTATACGGAAAATACAAGGTACTTTGCTCATGGCGGTTGCACAAGACGGCAACACCAATGTCTTTCCCATTGCCTTTTCTCTTGTTGAAGGTGAAACGGCTAGTGGATGGGGTTTCTTTCTTTGACATCTCAGGATGCATGTGGCTCCACAAGCCAATCTCTGTTTGATTTCTGATAGACATGCTGCCATTGAGAGTGCCTACAACAACCATGACAACGGATGGCATGATCCCCCTTCTACCCATGTCTATTGCATCAGACACATTGCATAAAACTTCATGCGTGCTATAAAAGATAAGAATCTTCGCAAGAAGGTGGTGAATGTTGGGTATGCTCTAACTCAGCTGTCATTTCAATATTATCGTGATGAAATTAGACTGTCTAATGAAGATGCGGGGAGATGGCTAAATAACATACCAGTAGAGCAGTGGACAAGGGCATTTGACAGAGGTTGTCGATGGGGCCACATGACAACAAACCTTGTGGAATGCATGAACGGGGTATTCAAAGGAATTCGAAATCTGCCGATAACCGCCTTGGTAAGATCAACCTATTATAGGTTGGCTTCTACGTTCGCAACCAGAGGTGAAAGATGGAGTGCAGTGTTAATGTCCAGGCAAGTATTCAGTGAGTGTTGCATGAAGGTCATGAAAGAGGAGAGCATCAAAGCTAGCACACACGCTGTAACAGTCTTTGACCGTCATAGGCAAAATTTCAGCATCCAGGAAACAATGGACCACAACGAGGGGAGACCAAATTTAGCCTACGCTGTTAGACTAAACAGAAATTGGTGCGATTGTGGAAAATTCCAGGCCTTCCGCATACCTTGATCCCATGTCATTGCAGCATGCGCTTATACTCGTCAAGATGCTTACAACCATTTATCTGATGTGTACAAGGCCGACACCGTCATGAATGTATATAATCAAAGCTCCTCGGTACTACCAATGAAGGATTACTGGCCTCCATATGAAGGTGATATTGTTTGGCACAATGACGAGATGCGTAGAAAGAAAAAAGGAAGGCCAAACAGCACACATATCAGAACAGAGATGAATTCCACAAATAAAATGATAAGATTATGTAGTATCTGTCGTCAACCAGGACACAACAAGAACAACTATCCCAATCGAGGAGCATCATCTAGGTCTTAAGCTTTTTGTAACATTGTATTTCTGTAACCTTCAATCATTATATATCATTAAAATAAGCTATCTGAAAACAGAAATATTTCTAACTGATTACAACAATCAAATTGATGTTGTCTCGATCGAACATCATTTCCCTATCATCCTTATCAGTCTTCATTCGCACTCAACCAAAGATACTGTCAAGTCTCTCAATACTTCTAATTTTTTCCCTTCTGGTATTTTCCCATCTAACCAACGAACCAGCTCCCTCTTCAGTTGATCGAACGTAGTGATGTTCCAGAACAACATCAGTATCTGAGGTTTGTCTCTCGCATAAATCACCTTACAGTATCGGCGACAAACACTAAACATGATTGCCAAATGATTATTTGAGATGTGGAACAATTACTCACACAACGCATCTATTTATAACACAAAAATTACATTTTACACTGAGGCTCCAATTGAATTGGCGCCTCCTCTTATGTCCTACACAGGGGCGTCAATCCAATTGGCGTCTCCATTCAATTTTTAAGAGGAGTCTCCAATGCAATTGGTGACTCCTCCTAAAAGTGGGATAATTTGAGATTTTTTTTGAAACCAGAGATATTTTTAGAATTTTCTTGAAAAAATAGGTTATTTTCGTAAAAAAATGGCCAAAGTTTTAATCTAGTCCTCTGTCCTTTTTATCCCATATTTCTCTTATAATTCATAACCTTACTTAAAAGAAAGAAAAAAAAGTAATAATTAAACTTTTTAAAAATATATATATAAATTACAAACCTGTGGAGTAGTTTCCACATAGTGATTTCTCCTTGACAAAACACAATCTCATAATAAGAGCTCAAGAGCAATCGTGATGTCAATTGTATTCTCCTCCTCGGCTACAAAATTTTCTTCACTATTTCCTACTTACCGTCAAACCTCTCCGTGCCGTCGAATTGGAAGTTGGAGCTTGAAATCGAGGACGCAACTATGTAAGAACTCTTTGCAATCTCAAATTTACACAAATCATAACTTTCCAAGGATTGCTTCAACCTCCACCGGACCTATTCCACCTGCTCATCTCATTCAAGTCGCTACAACTGCTGCTCAGACCGGTGCTCAGGTTCCATTTTTGCATTGTTAACCATGATTTCAGTTTAAGTAACCAAGAAATTTAATATTATTAACCATGATTTGAATTGTTCCAACTCCATGTTGATTTGAACATTTGGGTAAGTTATTGGTATTTGCTATTCCTTGCACTTGTTTTGACTTTATTTATGTCTTGTGCATTACATTGGGTTAAGAGTTCCATATTACATCTGATATGAACTATAAAAATGGCTTTGTCCGCGTCATGCGGCTACAAGGTATTGCCCACTCAACCCTTTAGAAAATGCACCTTATTGGGTTGAGGTGTATGGGCACCTTTAGTCTCGATTTCCAAGCAATGTGAGACTATTTTGGCCAGTCCACAACAGTTGCCCTTAATCAAGGTTAAGGGGCACGGAATGAACTTCGAGTTCCCACAGATGGTGCCACTGTTCTGTTCAGGAACTAGAAATAGGTGATGAAGTGATCGAATAGAGCTCAGATGCGATGGACCAGACTTCCGGTGCGGTGGAGAGGGAGTGGACCTGCAAGGTTAGCATTCCAACGCTTAAGTTAGTGAATGCGTGAAAAATAGTTTTAGAGTGAGAATAAATTGAATACCTGAAATGACGATAACTGATTTTTATATAGTATGAGCGGTTAAAACCGCCAGCGTGTGATTGACACCTTGTGCGGATTGCCGTTGGATTAGATCCAACGGTGAGAGATGTGATGGAGGGCATGATCGTATGTCCTCAACAGGGGCAAGGGTTCACGTGTTCTGTGTGCCTTCTTCTTCGATGCTCGTCACCAGGTCTTCTTCGTGGGCCTTGCAGCAGAAGGCCCAAAACAATGGTGAAGTATGATGTTTTCACTTTATAAGCAGGTTTTATGGTATCGAGTTAAGTTCAATCTAAAGAGTGGTATCAGATCCGTGTACTGCCTCTTATTTTACCATTTCACACCTGTTATCTAGCACGCACTAGATGTTCATTCCTAGGCTTGACAGGGCTAGTTGAGAGTCTCATCAATGCATTGGATTGGATTTAGGCTTTCACGGTGGTTCTTCTTTTTTGTTCCCTGCTTCCCTCCCAATTTTAGTACAATGAATGTTAATGGTTGGTATATCTTTCAAGAATCTACATTCGAGACGCCGTTATAATTCTCTATAATTTTGATGAAATTTCCCCATTTCAGTTTCCACTCAAGTGTTTTTTTGCTTTGGATGATACTGCCATTGTCTTAGTTTTAGATAGTCATAACTGCTGGAACTTGATTGAAGGAGTGGTCGGGTGTCTCAATATATATTTCTTTTTCGTTGAAATGTTATCTGCTTTGACTGGAATCAACAAACCTGTTATTAGAGTGATGGTATTAGTCTGACTGATCAATGAAATATACATATTAAAGGACTGAGTTGTTTTACATTGTTGGAATGAACCTTAAGTTTTGTTAGCTTATCATGCACAACTAGATTATCAAACTAAAGTAGTAAACATGTGCCTTAAGCTGAATTGTGATGCAATATCAAAAGAATGACAGCTGGAAAGGATTCTACGTACGAGGAATTGATAAAGTCTAATTTACTTTAAGGTTTATATCAAATATGAACCCTACCCATTAAATGTAGGAGAGATGTCCAGTATAAAGAAATTGATTGGGTTATCTTAAAATTCGATCCTACAGAATTGAGTACTTTGCCGACCATTGATCTTCATGCTCTCTGAAAAATGGGAATTACAGGCTCAACTCGTTCTTGTCTTAAACCATAGGCTTAACTTAACTCTTCGGTAATATATAAGTGCTCATCCATTACCTGTTTTGGTAGGTTTTGAGCATATCTGTGAGCCCTTTACTTCCATTCAGGAGCATTTTCGTAATGTTCGCCTTGAAAATAAGGTGAAACTTTTGAGAGAGAGTATTGCTAGCAAAGCCTCAGATGATATGATGTATTGTATTGTAGGATACATGGTAAAAACCATAGCAGAATAGCGTTTAAATTGGTTTCTGTAATCATGGAATAGAAAGAGGGAGACTTATATACTATAATGTTTTTAGAACTAGTAAAAAATGGAGAAGGAAAACTGAATATGATTTCACTTTTAATTCTGTACAAAAGCAAAGGTATACTGTAGACTAAGGTACATAAATGCCATAAAAGCCTTTGAGCCATTAGCTATAAATTTCGTCTCTTTACTTGATCTTGCAACTACATTTTGCTTCTCACTCTTCCATGCCACCAAAATTCCTGATTCGGTCAGCTAACAGCTTCTTACAAATAATTAAGCTATGTTATCAAACTCGGCATGGAACAACAAAACCAAGAAAATCACGTTAAGTCGTGCTGTTCAGCCACAGATGGGAGACTCGGCTGGAACGACCGCGATAATGGTATTGGATTCGGAACGACGCCGCTCTGACGTGGCCACTCCAGTTGTATATGATATTACCATTAAATTTTTAAAGGTGGCAAGGTTATTTTATTGATTTGTTTTTGGTATTTTGAAGTATGTATTGCCTAAGACTTATGGTTTTTATTTCTAAATATGAATACTTTATGAATTTTGATTGATTTATATTAGTTTTTAACAATCATGTGTTCATTAGTATTAACTGTATTAGCATCTGTGTCTCTAAAATATCGGCCATTTTGCTCCCCACTCCCGTTCCATTCCCTTTTCGGGGATAGCAACGTGCCGCTATCTGAGATTGATAACATAGAATTAAAAACATTTTTAATTCAGTAAGGGACATGTTTGTCAACAAAGTCTAATTATTGATTATCATCCGTTTCTTAAGTTTTAGGACATCAATATAGCGAAGACACTCTTAAATAGAGTAGGCACCATAGTTATACTTGTATATACTCTAGGGGAGACTCATAGGAAAGTACAATTTGTGGTATTAATTTATTTGTCAAGATATATATTACTAAGCCACCACTAGGTAACTTTGTATAATATCACAGGCTTACAGATTTGGGCTGTTTCAGTTAAATTTCCACTGTATACTGCATTATCGCTAACTATGGCATGCTATTTTTTCCTAGTTGAGTAGGGTTTTGACTTTTGACATCCAGTCGTCTTTATACCAATTCCACCACTTTGTTATATACAGGTTGTGATGGATGCTGTTAATAAGCCGCGGAATATTACATATAAAGGATTAACTGACTTGGTGACTGAGTAAGGTCTTATTGAATCTCCAATTAATGTTTATCTTCTTTGATGTTCAAAACTTCAAATGAATTTATCAAAATGATCCATCGGTTCTCTCCTCTATGGTCTTTCTTTCTTTCTGATCCACCACTTTGTATTATATTATATAAATAGCTGGACAATCTTTGACTTGCGCAGTGTTTATTTTTATTAAAGCTCTGTTGTGTGCTGCAAATATTATGCGCTTGATAAATATTAACTTTGAACTCTAAGCTCCTTTTTATTGTTTTATTTTTTACCGAAAGCTCCTTTTGTTGTGGATCTTCAACTTATTGCACTGATAACTTTTTGCATGTTTTCTTTGTTTCTTTAACCAAACAAGAGTCATTTGTAAATTAACAGGACAGATAAAATGAGTGAAGCTGCCATATTAGAAGTGGTGAAAAAGAATTTTGAAGATCACCTTATTCTTGGGGAAGAAGGAGGCATTATAGGAGAAGTAGCTTCTGATTATCTCTGGTGCATTGATCCCTTAGGTTTGTGATTTCGTTCAATGCTCCTTTAGAGCATACAAGTTTACTTAGAAACTAGAATCTGGCATTCAAGTATATTTCTTCACACATGCCTTATTTGAATTTGTAGTTTCTTTGATAGAAAGGCATCAATTGAACTTCGTCATTGTTGGAATTTCCGCCTTCATTGCGATCACCCCTAGTTGCCTAATTGCGGTATTTGACTTACCTTCATTGTAACCTCCAACACCTTCATTGTGTTGGATTTGAAGGGGTGAATTTAGTCCAAATTGCTTAGAGATATGACCCGTGTTGTGTTTATAAGTGGGGTCAATCCTCATCTTACAAGCCGGTTTTGTAGGGATGAGTTAGACCCAACTTAAATTCTAAGACTTATGTTCTTCCTTTCATTCGTAGCATGCATCCTATTTTATGAAGCATTGACACGTAGACACCGTTAATACTTTGAGAAAATTGAATAATTGAATGTAACACCGTTAATAGTTTGAGAAAATTGAATAATTGAATAACCACATGTATAGTAAGTGCTATGAAGCACGCACGGTCACTAGGAAGTTGTAACTGTAATTAAGTTTTGGCTATCTTGTCTCTAGTATATATTCCCTAAATCAAGGGATTTGGATTTTTTTAATTCCAGAATAACACCGGGACTCCAATATATGTGCCATTTCATTTGATGAATGATTTTGAGGATTTTGGCTCAACAATTTTCATAATATAAAATCTTCAATAATATATATATATATTACAAAAAATTTGTAATTATAACATATAATATATTATTCCCTCTATTGAAATACGTTATTTCTGACTGTATGTTTCTCATGCATTTGTTGTAATATGCATCACTTGGAAGTTGGATATTTCGATTACAAATCTTGTATAACGTTGTAGATGGGACAACAAACTTTGCACATGGCTATCCCAGCTTTGCAGTTTCTGTTGGGGTTCTATATCGAGGAAAACCTACTGCTGCTACAGTGGTAATTTATTCTTATCTTTTACTTCTATTTCATGTTGCTTAATGCAAACTTCATTGATAATAACTCACTCTTGTGCCATAACATGAAATTTAGCCTCAGTGCTTGATCAAACAACTAAACTTTAATTTTTTTCTTTTCCATGTAACAAGATATCCTCTAAAAAGCATATCATAAGCCAACCTTCTATCAGTCATTTATTCTGCATCTCTATACGATTCCATAGTCTCCATGCCTCGTTTCTTCCATTTACAGCCATGTCCTAGAAGAACCTCCATTCACACCACTAAATTTCCACGTAGAAAAGCAGCTATTTTCTGATGGAGTGGTATGAAGAAGGATATTAAATTCCATAGCAGAATATTTGATTTGCTGAAGAAACAAATACTTTAATCATTATCCCATTAGGGTCTGGCAGCCACTATCCATCTTGAGTCATCTGTGGAAATGACATTACTGTGATGATTGTGGATGACGTATCTAACTCATAGATGTCTATCCTAGATAGTGGAGCGGCGATCCTGAAACTGGGATAAAGGGATAGCTGTGGCAGGATGTTATTTGAATATTTTTTCATCTCTTAACAGATTCTAGATAGATCAAGCATACCATAAACAACTCAAAATCATAAGCATTGAACAATTTTCAGATCATTACTATCAGAATCCAAACCATTTGTCACTGCACTGCAGTCATACCCCTTGCTCATACAACAAGGGTTATGAAATACGATTAAAAGCATAATTACAAAACTTGGAGTCATGAGGAGTGTCTAACCTCAATTGATATCCCCATATACATTGGTCACTTTCTCTCCCCATACCTTATATTGAAATCGCAGATCCAAGAAGGAAAATACGGCTGGCTTTGCAAATTTGGACGAAGGTTTCGCCACACGGCAACATTTGTCCCAAAAATATTCCATAATTAAATACTAAACTAGAAAAGGCATACAACAACAATAACAACAACTAAGCTTATTCTTATCCCACTAAGTTTTATTCACAACAACAATAACAACAACCAAGCTTATTCTTATCCCACGAAGTTGGATCAACTAAATGGATCAAACAATGCCATAATGTTCCATTAAAAACCAGAAAAGGCATAGGAGATTAAAAAGGGATAGAAACACATATATTATGTGGTTACAGAGACTGAAAACCTCGAACAAAAATCAGCGATAGCATGGTAACAATTTCAGCAAGCAGCAATGGAGTCCTTGACAAAGAATGACCAAAACATAACTCCTTTGATTGATGAATCTCGAAGAACTTACACTAGTAAAAAACATCCTAGAGAATAGGGTCGAATTTAGAGGCACAAGGGTTTTGCAGTGTGATTAAGGTGTTTGAACACATTCTAGAATGGAATGGGCTGGAAACAGAGAGCCCGTGAATTTTCTACTAGATAAACGCAGTCTAATAATATTAAATCTTGAGTTCTAATCAGCTAAATTAGCTGTTTTTTCAAATCTTGAAAGGATAACTCATCCTAATCGAATAAGGGTACTAGCCTAATCGATTAAGTTGTTTCAATTTTTAAAAGAAAATATTCATAACATGTGTTAATCAATTAGGGGCTTCAATCTAATTGATTATCTATTCTATTGATGCTAAAAAGAACATTGCTAAGGGTCTTACTACCCCAAGTTTATTCTGAACAGCTATAAAACACACAAACATTCAATGAAATTTAAAGTCTAGGATGTTACAGAAATCATGCTATTAGTAGATAATTTGGATTTTAGTTTTCAAAATGATCAGAGGCCAAACTTTTTTTGAAACTGTTTAGTCTTTTTTCCTTCGTTTTTTATTATCCTAGAAATTCCCTTCTGCTCTTTCCTTTTCGTTTAATATAGGAAAAACTTATAACTTTAGTTGTGTGACTGCTCCTCAGATATGAAATAGTATCTATTGTCTACTTAATTTTCTATTATGCTAAATGATAATTAGGACAAAACAGGATATGCTAATAAAATTTTATTAATTTCAGGTTGAGTTTGTTGGTGGTCCTATGTGTTGGAATACTCGCATTTTCACTGCAACTGCCGGTGAAATAAATTTCTATTCCAACTTTTATCAACCCCTTAGAGAAACTAAAAATTATTTAGCAAACTTGTTTACTCTTTCTAGTGATTAGTTTTATCAATAACAGTATAGTTTCTGCCTTGATATAATTCTCTTGCGTACCTTGTAGGCGGTGGAGCATTCTGCAACGGCCAAAGGATCCAAGTTAGTGCAACTAATGAGGTGATTAGGACTAAATAATACCTTAGAATACAGAAAGTGAACTGCTCAATCCTGTATCATATCATTATTTCGGTGTTTTTTTTCTTAGGTGGAACGATCTCTTCTAGTGACGGGTTTTGGGTATGATCATGATGAAGCCTGGGCTACTAACATAGACTTATTCAAAGAATTTACAGACGTCAGCAGGGTATTCATCTAATATATACAAAATATGTTTCTCATTTCTCTGCCTTTCTCTAATCATTTTCTTGACTTTGATTCTTAGGGTGTAAGACGGCTTGGTGCAGCTGCAGTGGACATGTGTCATGTGGCTTTAGGAATTGTAGAAGCTTATTGGGAATATCGTCTAAAGCCATGGGATATGGCTGCTGGTGTTTTGGTGAGTTATACATTATCAACAATTACTCTTAAGGCCTACTTTTGAGATTGAATTAAGTGTTTGGCTTTTGTATGGAAAAATAATTTCCTAATGAACAGACAAGCTAGAACTTATTTGTTAAAAGACTCACAAATTCAAAGGCTCTAGGTTAAGAACAATAAGAGCAACTGGAATCTGAATATTTTACACATTTTTCAAGAATTTGTACAATCATATATATAAGTGAAAACAGAATCAGGATCCCTGAATTTCGGGATTAAATTAATGAGCCTAGACCATCTGTTGAAGCACAGACACGATGCAAGTATCGGATATGATACATATCCGATATAGCAATACGCCAGTCATTGGAAAATATAGGATTCACTACGTGTAAGATTCGCATATAGAAATTTAAATTATACATTAGTTAAATCACTCTCCAGTAAAAATGAATTGAATTTACAAAATTTGATAATTGGTAAAGTGTATGAAAAAAAAAACAATCTTGAAAACTAGTACTAGTGAGACTGAAAATATAAAACGGTACTGCCCACGGACAGCGTGAGCCTGAATCCTGCCAGTCACCTTCCTGCTCTGTTGCGGCTGCTGTGCTTCCTTCAGAGTTGACAAAAGCAGGATTATAATCAGAAACATGGCTTATGAGCATTATGATACCTATGAAAAGCTTTCACCATTTATTGCATCATATACTTGTGGTAATTTTGCTTACAGTTTTTTCATTAACTTATAGATGGTAGAGGAAGCTGGTGGCACAGTTTCTCGGATGGATGGCGGAAAGTTTTGTGTTTTTGATAGATCTGTTTTGGTTTCAAACGGTGTGCTCCATGGAAAGGTTAGTCTCTTATTTTGCTATTGGGATATGTTTATGTTGCAACTTTTTTTAACAATGAATTTGTGGTCCATTTCACCTGCTCTAATGGGTTATTAACATTTTGAAATATTTGCTACTGGCTACTTTATTCATTCCTTAATTCATCTTAGTCAACAACCTTTCAAATTTGATACCTAAACAAGTTTCTTCATAGAAACGGAGCTTCTGTTAATCTGTAAGTTAATCATATTTATCAATTTTTGGCTCAAGTGGTTCAATGCTTCATGGGGATAAAGCTTCCTCATAAGTCATAATTCAACCCAACCTCTACAGCATCTCAACTACAAATTGGTTCATTTCTAAAAAAAACAAATTGGTTCTTTGCTAAAAAACAAAATATTTGTCAGAAAAGGAATAACGCATTAGTGTTATTCACCATATACATGCACCCTTTTGGAGGGTTCAAATTAGTTTTGTTAAAAGCAAGCCATCTCTAGGCTTTGAAAATAAGAGTTTTATGGTTTTGACTTAAAAAGAGATAACTTTCGATAATAGTTTGAATGGTTGATAGATATAACTAGGCATTACACTAATTAATCATCCACAAACACAATTAACCACGATTTTGAACGTCATTAATCACTATTTTCAGGTGTATAATTGAACAAAGTTTTGATTGACAAATATCATTTACATTTGAATATTGGAAATAATTTATATTTAAACACATTTTGAATGATAAATGTATATTAAGTACATTTAAACTTTGAAAGTTGTGGTTAGTTTATTTAAATTGTGATATCTTATTATATTCATTCATCCTCCAAGGAATATATTTGACCACATATTTGAATTGTGTTAACCATTTTAATTGTTATCGTCAAAATTGTGTAGAAATATGTTTTGTAAAATATAGCATCCTCAGTAATCGATTTTTTTCCGGTTGGGGTGAGCTGAAATTTGAACAAACAGGCTAATACTGACCTGGGGTTCGCCTGATCTAGAATTGACAACTAAGCTAGATATTATTGTAAAACTCCTTGGTGGTATTGAGACTATTCATAAACTTTGAATTTTTCATGTTGCCTCTAACATCTTGCCACATTAATGCTAATATTAAATTATTAAATTTATACTATTCATTGATAGTTTTACATAATGAAGAGGAAGAAGTTAGCAGTTAGTTACTAGGCTTTTAGTTAGTTATGATTCAGTTATGGTTAGTTACTTGTCATGTAAGCTTAGTTAGTTGGTTATGGTGATCCCTCATAACTTTGTATATAAGCTCTTAACTGAATTGAGGTAATGCAAGAGAGAATGATCCTTTATTCTTCTAATGTTGATGTTGAAGTTCATTATGAGTTCTGATAGCGTCAGGAAGAGAATCAATGGAATATAGAGTATTGTTGATGAAAAAGAAGGAGCAAGCTCTACAAGAAAGTAACAACCAGAGTCAATGACTCCTAAACCAGAGAGAGAACCCCTCCTAACAACCTCAACAGTATTTTTTCTACCCCCACTCTTCCCCTTGTTCCCCCTTCAAATACTCTTCGAGAATATTCTATGGAAACACGTTAACTAACTCACATTCTCCTGTGGGCCCTTTTATTTTTCCTAGAGTAAACCCGCCATATTGGGGGTTTGTTAGCAACAGAGTTCACAATTACCATAGGGTCCCTATGAAGTTCATTGATTCATCATTGCTAATAGATAATTTTCTGTTTTTCTGTAAGTTCTAATTTCTTGTTACTAAAGTAAATCACGGAGTGGTTTGAACATTGCAGTTTACTGAAAATGCATTTTCTTATGTGTATTTGACAGCTTCTGGAGAGAATTGGACCTGCGACTGAGAAATTAAAAAGCAATGGAATTGATTTCTCATTATGGTACAAACCTGAGGACTACACAGCTGACGTTTAACCGGACAGCAAAGACACCAACAATTGTTTTTCTTGTTTCACGCCGACTCGGGTGATATTATTGTTCAATTACATTTCTTATCACTAGTAGAAATCTTACGATAATTGTTATAAATTATTTCTGCGTATACTGGTTTATACTCTGTTCAAATTTTCAGTAATTTGGACATTGGAATGCCTCCATTATATTTCTATAAAGCCGCCATTTTCAGAAGTATATTTAATATTTTCATTGCTGTTCATAAGCATCACTTGTGTTAGATAATTGTGAAATTTAATTTATATATATATATATATATATATGTGACATTTTTTATAGTACTTTACCATGATAAAATTTGCTGTTGGATTGAAAATTACTATTGCATAAATATTTAAACATTATTAAAAAAATCATCTTATAAGTGAATGTGATACATCAAAATAAATATGGTTTGATAAAAGTTCATAAGACGTTTATTTTGTATTGAATAAAGAATGACCAATGTGTTAAGGAAGACCATCGTGAACGTATTTTCGATGTAGTGGTGACAGTTTTATTGTGACCAGAGAGAGTACCCCTAAGTAAGAGGATTAGTGGTGACAGTTTTATAGTGACCAGAGAGGGTTACCCCTGAATAAGGTTAATCCTCTGATACTCAGACTAGTATATGATTGAGGTGAAATTGCCACCGAGTTGTTCGATGTAGATGCATATCAACGGTTTTGATGGGTGGGGGATATGCTCTTGTTTGGTGCTCATAGACAAATGTTCACTTGTATGTGCTATTATTTGATTGGGTATGTCTTTGTGGGCCAGCCTTGAACATGACGTTTTAATTTGTCGCCCACATTTGTATTTTACATCCCCATGATTTTATAATTTCATAACCGTTCTTGTCTCTGACAAAAGTTTGAAACATATTTATAGACAAGATTTCTTGTAGACAATTCAAAATTTTCAGTATCACTTAAATTTTCGATAGTGTATTTAGAATTTTCGGTATATCGGAATTTCTAAAATTTTTGTGAGTTTGCAATATTATTGGAAATGTTAAAAAGTACCGTGTTATATCGGAAATGTTAAAAAGTACCATGTTATACCCGAAATTTCAATCAAAGTGAAATTTTTGGTAGTTTAATTTGTTTAAAATTTTAAACGGTCAGGATTTTGAGGAAAATTTTGGACAGCTGTGATTGCACCAACTGTTTTGGGTGGTCTAGAATAAATGTAAAGTTGTATAAATAAGGGTCATCTGTTGTTTGAGAAAAACATCTTAAAATGCTTATTCCTCAATTTTTGATTAAGGCATACTTTAACGGAGCTTCACCTTCCGTTGAGTTCCAGCTTCTGGATACATCACATCTCTCGTCACCTTGACATCTAAGTTGAATGAATTGTTGTCTAATACTGATAACAGAAAGGTGAGAAAGATCGAGTTTTGTGAAGATTGGATTGATACTAATGGAAGGGTGAAATACAACCTTATTGAGTTGAAGACCGATGAAAATGTGAAGGTTATGTGGAGATCATTTTGTTGTAAGTTAACAAAGGGATCGATCGAGTTAGATGCGAAGATTTCAAGATCTGTCGGCGACATAATTAAGTTGATGAAACATCTAGTAGTGTCTAGGTTTTGTTATTTATTATCGTTTTCTTAAGTTATGTTTATGTTATGTAGTCCTTTGTCAAATGTTAAATTAAGTTCATCTTGCATCAATGGAAGATTAAAAATATTATCTAATAAAAAGTTTAGTAATGTTACATGTAATATACAAATAATACATAAAAATAACAATAATTTCTAAATAGGTCACCCACAGGTTATATGTGCAGTCTGAGATAATCTTGTAAAAATCTCATCATATGGGTTTATCAAATCCATGAGGTTATCCATAATAACTGCAATCATATGGAGGCGTTGTTGGTCATCAACATCAGCTGAAGGTGGTGGCGGCGACACGTTATCGCCAGGTACCCTAGCATCGGTAGGCTCAACATCATTTGTATGCTTAACATGTGGTATGATGCAAGGGTATAACACAATGAGGTACCACTCCAAGTAACCGTCTGCACACTGTGATTCATGCTGACTCTCACTATGCGATCTCTAATGGCACGACCAGAGCTGATGATGTTACTCTAAAACCACCTGTCAATGGCCACATATGGAATATCTGGAACTGGTCGTAAAATTCCCTAGACATAACCATATTGTCGTAGACACCACTCAAGAAAATGTCTAGCGGCTAAAGCCTCCCACTACATACAAACAGAATATAAGGATGTAATTAAACTCACAATGGACTCTATGATCAGTGTATGGTGTTCAGATGACATCATCTACAGTCACTGCATCTAGCCTCCTCTTGTACTCTACAACAACACCGGGATATGCCTGTCTGACCTTCCATCTCCTTGCATGTGGCCCCCCACATGTGTAACACCCTTCTAAAATACCCCAATTCTTTAAATTAAAATAGCAGTATATCATTAGAGTAATTATGCCATTTAAGGGTGTCACACAATAATTCACACCATGTTCCAAAATAACTGTCATGCTCTTTATTTAATCAATTAAACATTTGCATAAATCGCAGCGGATATAAATCAAATCAATCAAAACATGTAACATACTACATGTAAACTGGTTCAATAATCATTAACAACATAATTAAAAGGTTCCCTCCCGATGTTACATCTATCAGAGCATGACCCACTAAGGAGATTACACTAGACTCCACGCATTAACTTCTACTCAACTCATTGCTCGTTACCTGAAAAATAGTTGTAAGGGTGAGTTCCTCAATCAATATAATAAGCATTATAAAACATTATGTAATGCTAAGTAATTTTAACACATTTCATCACCCTAATCCAAACATATATTCAGTAACAGCACATCAACTCAACATAATACTCGACACCAACACAAACACACGTATAATATTGGAATACATCCATTCATATTATACGCCATACATAATTTATGCAATGAGACTCCACACATGCGGTACCGACTATTCTTGAACATATAGTTCAAGCTCACCGATCAATCCAGATACGGCTACTAAGCTCACTAGTCTCACTCATTTGAGATCTAATGACTCACTCACTAATTCCTCACCATGGGAATTAGCTACAGCCCCGAAGGCTATGCTATGCACACTAATCATCTAGCATGCAGACATCATCAACAAATCCACAATGATTCACTCACTAATTCCTCACCATGGGAATTAGCTACAGCCCCACAGGCTATGCTATGCACGCTAATCATCTAGCAATGCAACATCAACAACAATCCACAATGGACACATGCTCACACTCTAAGCCATACAACAGTCCATTCACAATTACATGCATAATATATATACATTCACAGCATTATGCATTTCATCACACATCATCAACACATGTATCAACATATCATATCATGTCAATTAATTAAACACAGTATTAACACACTCTACTAATACCTATACTGCTCAAAACAACGGGAAATGATCCCTACTACGTCATACATCAGCTAAGTTACATCACTCAGCCTAAACAACCAAAAACTGCACAACAACAGTTCCGGAAAACACAAGTCTGCCCATACGCGTATCGCCTATGCCCATACGCGTATTGCCCATTCCTGACCAAGTCCATACGCGTATTGCCCAAGCCCATACGCGTATGCTACGCGTACCACATTCTCCTACGCGTACCAACAGAGACAATTTCACGTTCAAAACATCATCTTTCTCACTCATACGCGTAAGGCCTCATCCATACGCGTACCAGCCATATCATACGCGTATTGCCTAGTGCCATACGCGTATGACCAGAAACCAGAATTTCCAGATCTGCAATGGCTTTTCCTGCTACGAGATCTATCCAATTCAACCTTCTACAGTCCAAATTTTACACACAATTCATTCATTTCATCTAACACGAATCATACACTTTCGATTTCACAAATTGCTAACCTTTCTACCTCTAATTCCTACGAATTTCTTCAATTTTAATCCCAATTTCGTTCATCCCCAAAAGTTCACAAATTCATCATACATCATTCAATCAAAGGCAAATCAATGGTTTCTCACTACCCATCACATATTATCCCATAATACCCATTAATCGATGATAAACCCCCCTTACCTGAGTTAATCCGGCAACTTTGAGCTTCAAGCTTTTCCTTCCTTCAACCTTCGTTCTCTAGCTCTTTGCCCTTTTTCCCTTTCTGTCTCTTTCCCTTTTCACGTGAAAAAAATAACTTTTTACCAAAAATGGGATTTTTTTCTAAATTCCAACTTATATATTTTCCAATAATTATTATCCCAATAATAATAATAATAATTCCAAAATAATAATAATAATAATCCAATTATCTAATTAAATTAATAAATATATTATTAACTTAATTTAAATAATTATCATATTATTATCGGGGTGTTACAACATGGGATGTTGCACCCTCCTATCACATATGGTGGAGAAATGCTCGTATATCCAACACTGATATCAGAACACAAACAACAAATAATAATTAAGAAATGTTATCCGTAACAATTAAATAAGAACTAAACAACAAATAATAATTTCAAGTATACATGTAATAGACTCAAATAATCAGCAAGTTGTCTAGCCTCAAAGGTTGTCGCAACTCCATGTGTTGTATATACGATGGTCAACGCAACGCTTGCCCAAGCCCAACTGGTGTCGTTAAGGCTACTGAACAACCACATGTATCGAGCGTCGATATAAACACCTGACTTGTCTGCAAAGAGAGTACATGCTACTAGATGTAGCATGTACACCCTAACGGCAGTCTAATACATATGTGCCATAACAAGCTCCTTATACCTATCCCGAAGCCAAGACATACAAAGGTGAACTCCTCTGTTAAAGTCAAACTCCTTTAGCACGACCTCCTAAAAATCTCTCAAATCTCGTATAACAGTCAAACATGCAAGCGACAGGCTAATAACAGGAGCCGTGAAGAATCTTCCAGCGATAGGGAGATGGAACAATGAGGAGACATCATCCAGAGTGATAGTCATCTCCTCAAACGGAAGATGTCTCATTGTGCCATCACTCAACAAAATCAGTAAGAAGTGAAGCGTCGAGCATGGTAAGGGAGCAGTTGACAAATGCAAGGAGATCAAAACCATGTATAATTCGCCTGACCTACTCAGGCATCCGAGTCTTTGGAAAGTTCTTCATCTTTGAGCCGTGGGAGGTCAGCTTCAGCGTGGGACTATCCTACAACAAACAAATTTAGAAAAATTAGCAGTTAGCTTTCATGGAACAATAATAAATAAATTAAAGTTAAACATAAAATATAATACCTCTCTCTGTCATAGCCGGTACATGGTTAGCATACTCAGTAAGCATCGATTGGTTAATGGGTCCTCCCGAGAATGCTCTATCAGTGTGCACAGACGGCTCCGTCGAAGGAGTTGTAACCTCTGTATCAACAGTAGTAAATGAGATCAGATCTATGACATCCACCTCATCAGCAACACGACATCTGGCTGGACCACCTCATCTGCAACATGGGCATCTGACTAGACCACCTCATCTGCAACATGGACATCCGACTGGACCACCTCATATGCCACCTCATCAACAACACGTGTCACATCTGTCTCGACCGTTGGATCATGAACCTCTTGAACCTGCACATCCTGAGCATGAACAACCTCAACATCATCGATGGACTGCTCGACTGATCTCATTGCTCGTCGTCGGATGCTACGGGGTGCGTAGAACTGCTCTGCACAACCAATCATTTTTGGTGTGAACCGGTTAGAACCACCCGTACAATCCGTATCTAGGAAGACTCGGCCTCAACAACCCTAACATGAGTTGCCGCTCTATCTTTCGCTCTGCCTGCAATAGTATTGTCATTTCTTTTGTATTTCACTGCAAAAATAAGATAGAAAAATCAGATAAATTTCGAAAATTTTGAAATTTTCCTAATTTTATCAAAAAAGTTGAAAATTCCAAAAAAAATACTTATCAATTGTATTGGAAATTCTGATGTTTCTAGAAAAAAAGTATTAAAAAATATCTGAAATTCTGAAATTCACGGTACATATTCAATTGATTTTCACGGAAATTTTAAAATTCCTAATAAAATACATACTGTTTTCAAAATTTTCGTGAGTCAAAACGAAATTTTCAATATCACCCGGATAATAGAATTCGTGCTGATGGTTGGTAAATATTTAAAAAAGTTTTAAAGCTCATATTGTCTATTCGTTAGAATTGCGGGGTATCTAGTACAAGTATGGATGTGAGAAGTTAAAACCTCCCTAAACCGTTAGTGTTGTGAATATTTTAATTTTTATTCTTTTAAATTTAAGTAGTTGTGTGATGTTGTTCCAGAAAGAAAAAAAATAGAACTGAAAGTTATTGAAACAAACAAGAGAGTATTTTATGAGATAAGTCATGCATGTTCTCAATTTTTATTCTAATCAATATTGATGAATTAAGTTGTGGAAAATATTCAATCCAAAAATAAAATAAAGGTTTCCCCAAATATGGGTGAGAAATCAATAAAGAAGGATAAGGAAAATGTTGGGACTGCACCCACAATAAGAAAAACATTAGAAATATTAGTTTAAACTCATAATAAATTTGAAAAGATTGAAATTGTAATAGTATCCTTGTGGACCAACTTTTGAATGATCAACAATTAAATATGCTTTGAAGATACTTAAGGAACAAAATAGATTTCTACTAATATTTTTAAGAGAATATATGATCAGAGTGGATTCTGAGTGTTAGCCTATAGTATTTAGTTTAACTTTTAATTTTTATTGACTTTTATGCTTTATGTATTTGTGATTGGTGATGTTTTCAAAATGTTTTATAGATGTTCTATAATTAAACCATCGAGCATTCAAGAAAATTAAAAAATAAGGTGGTGTGTATTTTATCAATTAATTTCAATGTTGTAGTAACTATCATATAACGTACTTACTAAAGCAAGATAATATATTTATTTATTATCAAGGATGGCTTTAGATTAGGGAAACACCGAACAACACACTTAAAAATTATATCAAGTGTTTAGGGATAGTTAAATTCATTCAAAGAAATGATATCATTCAAGTCTTTAACTATGTTTCTTTGGAATTGTGCATATAGAAAGTAATATAAATATCCAGAATAAATCATGAAAACTAAGAGAGAGAGAGAGCGTAAGTAGGAAATTCAACGAGATTTTAGAAAATTTATGTTTATTAGTAAAGGAAATTGTCAAGTTTTTTTATTTTAATTTTGTAGAAATTCTATCAAAATCAGAGATTATTAACCTCCTTTTAAAGAATGTATAAGTGCTAATAGATGAAATATATGTTGTTACAAATTGTAATTCAATGTTTTGAAGAAAAGTTAATATTCGACTATGTTGAAGTAGTCAGTCGAAGTAGTAGGAGTCTGTTGTACTCAACAGAGTCGAATACAATATTTAGTTTGGGTTGTAAGTTTTGGGTTTCGCCCCTAATCGCCTATAAATAGGCATGACATTGTATAGTTTTACATATGATAGTTTTAACAACTTAGCAACTTTCTAAATATAGTTTTTCTCGCTTCTCTCTCTTTTTCCTCTTCTTCTTTATCTTCTTCTTCTTCATTCTTCTTGAAACACTAATTGTTCAATTTGTTCCAACAAATTGGTATCAACGAGTCCGATTGCGATTCAGAGAGAATCTGTAATGGCAAACATCAACACAATTTCCAGCGAATCTATTGATTTTCAAAGGGGAGAACTATGAGAGATGGGTTGCATAGATGAATGTCATCTTCAAATTTCAAGATGTGTATGAAATTATGAACGGTGGAGTACCTGCATTGGAAGAGAATGTGAGCGATGTTCAGCAAGCCGCACACAAGGAACAAAGAAAGAAAGATGGAAAAGCTATGTTCTTGATTCATCAATGTGTGGATCCTAACGTGTTTGAGAACATCATTGAAGAATAAACAACAAAAAGTGTGTGAGACAAGTTCAAAAGCAATATGTTGAAGAAAGAAGCAATCAAGAGCAAAACATGATGACGAAGTTCAATATGCACATGCGGGAGAAAGTGGCTCTGATGAGAATGGATGGTCGAAGAGCCAACGTTACTGATGTATTGTATGTACCTTCAATGTCAAGTAACTTGATAAGCATATGTCAATTACTTACCAAAGGGTACAACATGAAGTTGGAAGAAAATCTGATGAAGGTGTACAATGGTAAAGGAAGGATGATCCTGAAGGCACCATTGGCAGATAACAAAACCTTCAAGATTGAGATCAACATGGCTGATTATCAGTGTCTTGCTTTGAGTAGTGTTGAAGATAAGAACTGGCTATGACATCAGATGTATGGACAACTAAACTTTAGAGGTCTAGGTATGCTCAACCAGAAGAAGATGGTGTATGTCTTACCTCAAGTGAAAGAACCAAGTCAAGTGTGTGAGGGACGTTGCAAAGAAAAGCAGACTAAGAAAGCATTCAAACATGACTTGCCCATGAAGTCGAGAGAAAATATGGAGCTTGTTCACTATGACGTGTGAAGACCTTTAAAAGTAAGTTTGAATGGAGGTGATTACTATTTCCTAACTTTTATAGACGAATTCACTCTATATATTTGGATTTACCTTATTTAAAGGAAAAGTGAGGTATTCACACAGTTCAAGAAGTTTAAATTGCATGTCGAGAAGCAAAGTGGATGCAAGTTAAAAAAAGATGAGAACTGATGGTGGTGGTTAATACACCTCGTGAAAATTTGCAAGATTTTGCACTAATGAAAGTATAGAGCATGAGGTCATTGAACCATATACATCTCAACATAATGATATAACTGAGAGAAGAAATAGAAGTATACTAAATGTAACACCCCGAATATTGTTGGACTAATTCAAATATTATTTTAATATGATTATTGGAAGGTAAAATGATTTATTAAATAATATTGGGAATTATTATTATTATTATTATAGATGTTAATTATTTAATAACAATTAAATAAATAAATGGAATAGGAAGAGTGGAAGGGTAAAAGTGGAATTGGGATAAAAAGAGGCCAAAGTGAGAACTTAGGGTTTTTTCACGTATTGTTGCCTCAGAGTCAGAAAAAGGGAGAAACGCTGAAGAGAAAGAGAAGGAAGAGGGAAAGGCCAAAGATTGCTCAGAGCTTCCTTCAATCCAAAGAGGTAAGGGGTCTGAACCTTATTAAACGATAATATGCGAGCAAATTCATGATATATGTTGGATTGTTGATGGATTTTGGGGATTTTAGGGAGATTGGGAAAGTTGGGGTTTTGATGGAAATCCCCGATTTGTGAGTTTCGTTGAGTTATATGCTTTATAACCGAAGTATGTTGTGTATGTATGACTGTTAAATGTTGATATTGGGTTGTTAGCTGTGGAGTATGAGTTATGGCAAGTAGAGAAGCAAAGCTGCGCTAGGTTCTGTAGCAGAGGGCTTCTGTTCGCGCGCGATTCGCGGCGCGAAGCCCAGTTCGCGGCGCGAACTGGGCAGAATCCAGAGGAGTTCTGGAACGCACCGTTCACGGCGCGAACCCTGCTGCGCGGCGCGAACTGTGCTGTGCAGAAGTTGATGTTGGCGAGTTTTGGGTACGTTGAGTTGCGAGACTCTTAGTAAGTCGCTGTACTTGTGTTATAAACAATTAATAGTGATTATATGATTGTGTATGAGGTGTTTATGATGATGAGATGTTGAATTTACGTGTTTAGTTATAAATGTGTTATGTAACGATGTGATATCGTTGTAATATTGTTGTTGTTTTGTTGAGTGTGTGTCATGTTATTAATGATGACGATAACATGACTATATGATGCTGTTGTTGCTATGTTGATTATGATGCATGTTTGATGTGCATGCATTCATGAAAGGCCGATGCCTAGTGATGAACGGACTGAGTTCCAATGATGTTGTTGACTCCGGCTTGTTGAGAGGCTTGGTTCCTTGCGGGGAACTCGGATTCTATGGTGATGAATCTGGGAGTGGTGATCCTATAGTTGGTCACAAAATGGGTATACCGAGTCGTGTTGAGTCATGCATGGGTGTGTGCATTGCATTTGATATGTTGTTTTGTTGATGTTCATGAGTATGATGATTATGATGATTATGATGAGCTGTGTTGGCATATGTGAAATATATTTATGTTTATATTTCTGTCGTTATATTATTATTTAATGATGTAATTCTCACCCCTTCTGCATGTGTTTATGTTCATCTATGATGAGCAATGTGCAGATAAAGAAGAGTAGCTATTGTTGAGGTTTGAAGAATAAGTGTAGAATTATTCTGCAGAGTCGAGTCAAATGCTCTGGTCATGTGACACCGGGGTTATGGGATTCGATAGATAATTGGTTATTATTTACGTTGTTTATGATGACTAATATGCTGAGATGTTTTGTTGAGATAATGTTGAAACATTATTATTAATTGTTATATGATGAATGATAATATTGGTGTTGTGGTCCGCTGCGAAGTTTTAATAAAATAAATAATATGTTTTTTTGTTGTGATGTGATAAAAGTATTATGTTGTAAGAAATGTAAACTCTTCTACATGTTGTACTCTGATAATCTATCTAAATATGTCGTTTGGGTAGGAGGGTGTTACATTAGTGGTATCAGAGCATAGTCAGTCCAGTCGAGTCATAATGTGATGTTTTCCCTGATGATCGATTAGTGTAAATGACACTGTCGATATTTAACGGTTGTAGTTGTGTCGTGCAGAGTATGGCTGGAGAAAATGACCGTGCGATTGCTGAGGCTTTGGCTGCTATGGCGCAGGCTATGCAGGCGCAGCAGAATCCACCGGTCGACGAGTTTAGGAATTTGGGAAGGTTTCTGAAGAATAACCCTCCTACATTCAAGGGGCGCTATGATCCAGATGGTGCTCAGATTTGGCTGAAGGAAATTGAGAAGATTTTCCGGGTGATGACATGTACTGAAGCACAGAAGGTGCAGTTTGGTACGCATATGTTATCTGAAGAGGCTGAAAACTGGTGGGATAACACTCGACAGAGGATTGAAGTACCAGGTGCTGAGATGACTTGGGAAAGGTTCAAGACGGCCTTTCTGGAGAAATATTTTCCTGCTGATGTGCGATGTAAGAAGGAGATGGAATTTCTGGGACTGAAGCAGGGTAACATGTCTGTTGCTGATTACGCTTCGAAGTTTGAGGAGCTGGTGCAGTATTGTCCTCATTATAATGATGTTGATGCTGAGGAATCCAAGTGTGTCAAGTTTGAGAACGGGTTGCGTCCCGAGATCAAACAAGGCATTGGTTACCAGGAGATTCGTAGGTTTCCTACACTGGTTAATAAGTGCAGGATATTTGATGAAGATAGCAAGGCTAGGACTGCTCACTACAAGAGTCTTAGTGAGAAGAAGAATAAGGATCGTGGTAGTCCTTATGCATCTCCGAATGGTAAAGGTAAGCAGAAAGTAGTAGATGAGAAGAAGCCAAGTGGGGGAGGATCTCCCATAGCTGGAAAATGTTTCAAGTGTGGCGAGCCAGGCCACCGTGCTGATAGCTGTACCAAGAAAGTGCTGAGATGTTTCCGATGCGGTCAGGCTGGTCATAGAGTTACGGAATGTAAGGATGCTGGTCCGACATGTTTTAATTGTGGCGAGAAAGGCCATATCAGTTTGCAGTGCTCGAAACCGAAGAAGGCGGCTACTGCAGCTCATACTACTGGTAGGGTGTTTGCTCTGAGTGGGGCTGAAGCTCCTAAAGAAGATAATCTGATTAAAGGTACTTGCTTGATTAATAATGTTGAATTGCTTGCTATCGTTGACACTGGTGCTACTCATTCGTTTATTTCGTATGAGTGTGCGACCAGGATTGGTGTGATTATGTCGTCCCTAGGCGGAAGTATGGTGATAGATACTCCTGCTAATGGTTCTGTGAAGACTTCTGTTGTCTGTCGAGGTTGTCGTTTGACGATCTTTGAGAGAGAGTTCGTAGTTGATTTGGTGTGCTTACCCTTGCACCAAATTGATATTATTCTGGGAATGAATTGGCTAGAATTCTATGGCGTGTTTATCAACTGCTATAGTAAGACGGTGCGGTTTTCTGAAGTTGGTGAGAATGATGAGGCAAGATTTCTATCTGCTAGGCAGGTGGGGGAATTTGTGAAAGATGAAGCTCAGATATTCGCTTTATTTGCGTCTCTGCAATCGGATAAGAAAGTGGTGAGTGTAGATTTGCCTGTTGTCTGTGAATTTCAGGATGTGTTTCCGGAGGATGTAAGTGAATTACCTCCAGAACGGGAAGTCGAATTTGCCATTGACTTAGTACCAGGTACGAGTCCAGTGTCGATGTCTCCTTATAGAATGTCGGCAACTGAATTAGTTGAATTGAAGAAGCAACTTGAAGAATTGCTTGAGAAGAAGTTTGTGCGTCCAAGTGTTTCTCCTTGGGGTGCACCAGTATTGTTAGTGAAGAAGAAAGAAGGTACGATGAGGTTGTGTGTCGATTATCGGCAGTTGAATAAGGTGACTATCAAGAATCGATATCCATTGCCGAGGATTGATGATTTGATGGACCAGTTGGTTGGGGCTCATGTTTTCAGTAAGATTGATTTGCGGTCGGGTTATCATCAGATCCGAGTGAAGTCAGATGATATTGCGAAGACTGCTTTCCGTACGAGGTATGGTCATTATGAATACACTGTGATGCCGTTCGGTGTGTCTAATGCTCCAGGTGTGTTTATGGAATATATGAATCGTATATTTCATCCGTACCTTGATAATTTTGTTGTGGTGTTCATAGATGATATATTGATATATTCTAAGACGGAAGAAGAGCATGCAGGACATCTGAGAATTGTTTTGCAGGTGTTAAGAGAAAAGAAATTATGTGCAAAGTTATCTAAATGTGAGTTCTGGTTGAAGGAAGTGAGTTTCCTTGGCCACGTGATTTCGAGTGGTGGGATTTCTGTTGATCCGGCTAAAGTTGATGCTGTATTACAGTGGGAGACTCCGAAGTCTGCTACTGAGATACGCAGCTTTCTGGGGTTAGCTGGTTATTATCGCAGATTTATTGAGGGCTTCTCTAAGTTGGCATTGCCGTTGACGCAGTTGACTAAGAAGGGTCAAGTGTATGTGTGGGATGCCGCTTGTGAAGCGAGTTTTGTTGAGTTGAAGAAGCGGTTGACCAGTGCTCCAGTGTTGATCTTGCCTAATCCTGGTGAGTCCTTCGTTGTCTATTGTGATGCTTCTTTGATGGGTCTTGGTGGTGTTTTGATGCAGAATGGTAAAGTTGTAGCTTATGCTTCTAGACAGTTGAAAGTTCATGAGAGGAATTATCCTACGCATGATCTAGAACTTGCAGCTGTTGTATTTGTGTTGAAAATGTGGAGACATTATCTGTATGGTTCCAGATTCGAAGTGTTCAGTGATCACAAGAGTCTGAAGTATCTGTTTGATCAGAAAGAGTTAAATATGAGGCAGAGAAGGTGGTTAGAATTACTGAAGGATTTTGACTTTGAATTGAGTTATCATCCCGGTAAGGCTAATGTAGTTGCAGATGCGCTGAGTAGAAAGTCTCTACATATGTCTATGATGATGGTTCGAGAGCTTGAGTTAATTGAACAGTTCCGTGATATGAGTTTGGGTTGTGAAGTTTCCGCTAATAGTGTAAAGTTGGGTATGCTGAAGTTGACTAGTGGGATTCTGGAAGATATTCGGAATGGTCAGCAAGTTGATGTCGCTCTAGTTGATCATATTACTATGGTTAACCAGGGTAATGGTGGTAATTTTGAGATTGATGAGAATGGTATCCTGCGATTTAAAGGTAGAGTTTGTGTTCCTGAGGTGTCTGAATTGAAAAAGAGTATTCTTGAAGAGGGCCATAGGAGTGGATTGAGTATCCATCCAGGTGCAACTAAAATGTATCAAGATTTGAAGAAGTTGTTTTGGTGGGCTGGTATGAAAAGAGATGTTGCTAAGTTTGTGTATGCCTGTTTGACTTGTCAGAAGTCAAAGATTGAACATCAGAAACCGGCAGGTATGATGCAACCTTTGAAGATTCCTGAATGGAAGTGGGATAGCATTTCCATGGATTTTGTGACGGGATTGCCGAGGACGACGAAAGGTAATGATTCTATTTGGGTGATTGTGGATCGATTGACTAAGTCGGCGCATTTCTTGCTGATGAAGATTAATCACTCTTTAGAGAAGTTGGCAGAGTTGTATATTGAGGAGATAGTGAGGCTGCATGGTATTCCATCCAGTATTGTGTCTGATAGAGATCCCAGATTTACTTCTAGATTTTGGGAAAGTTTGCAGAAAGCGTTGGGAACTAAGTTGAGGTTGAGTTCAGCTTATCATCCTCAGACTGATGGTCAGACCGAAAGAACTATCCAATCCTTGGAGGATTTGTTGAGAGCTTGTGTGTTGGAGCAGAGTGGTTCTTGGGATAGTTATTTGCCGTTGGTGGAGTTTACTTATAATAATAGTTTTCATGCTAGTATCGGTATGGCTCCGTATGAAGCATTGTATGGTAGGAGGTGTAGAACTCCATTGTGTTGGTATGAATCAGGTGAGAGGGTTGTACTCGGACCTGAGATTGTGCAGCAGACGACTGAAAGGGTTAAGATGATTCAGGAGAAAATGAAGATTTCTCAGAGTCGTCAGAAGAGTTATCATGATAAGAGGAGAAAGGCACTTGAGTTCCAAGAGGGAGATCATGTGTTCTTGAGAGTTACTCCGACGACAGGTGTGGGTAGAGCTTTAAAGTCTAAAAAGCTTACTCCGAGGTTTGTGGGTCCGTATCAGATTTTGAAGAGGGTTGGGGAAGTGGCGTATCAGATAGCTTTACCGCCGTCGCTTTCTAATCTGCATGATGTGTTTCATGTATCTCAGTTGAGAAAATATATTGCAGATCCTTCGCAGGTTGTTCAGTTGGATGATATCCAGGTGAGGGATAATTTGACCGTTGAGGTGTTGCCAATTCGGATAGATGACCGAGAAGAGAAGACCCTGAGAGGTAAGAAGATTGCTCTAGTGAAAGTTGTTTGGGGAGGTCCAACTGGTGAGAGCTTGACTTGGGAGCGTGAAGATCAGATGAAGGAGTCGTATCCGGCTCTATTTGCTTGAGGTATGTTTTCGAGGACGAAAACTTCTAAAGTGGGGGAGAGTTGTAACACCCCGAATATTGTTGGACTAATTCAAATATTATTTTAATATGATTATTGGAAGGTAAAATGATTTATTAAATAATATTGGGAATTATTATTATTATTATTATAGATGTTAATTATTTAATAACAATTAAATAAATAAATGGAATAGGAAGAGTGGAAGGGTAAAAGTGGAATTGGGATAAAAAGAGGCCAAAGTGAGAACTTAGGGTTTTTTCACGTATTGTTGCCTCAGAGTCAGAAAAAGGGAGAAACGCTGAAGAGAAAGAGAAGGAAGAGGGAAAGGCCAAAGATTGCTCAGAGCTTCCTTCAATCCAAAGAGGTAAGGGGTCTGAACCTTATTAAACGATAATATGCGAGCAAATTCATGATATATGTTGGATTGTTGATGGATTTTGGGGATTTTAGGGAGATTGGGAAAGTTGGGGTTTTGATGGAAATCCCCGATTTGTGAGTTTCGTTGAGTTATATGCTTTATAACCGAAGTATGTTGTGTATGTATGACTGTTAAATGTTGATATTGGGTTGTTAGCTGTGGAGTATGAGTTATGGCAAGTAGAGAAGCAAAGCTGCGCTAGGTTCTGTAGCAGAGGGCTTCTGTTCGCGCGCGATTCGCGGCGCGAAGCCCAGTTCGCGGCGTGAACTGGGCAGAATCCAGAGGAGTTCTGGAACGCACCGTTCACGGCGCGAACCCTGCTGCGCGGCGCGAACTGTGTTGTGCAGAAGTTGATGTTGGCGAGTTTTGGGTACGTTGAGTTGCGAGACTCTTAGTAAGTCGCTGTACTTGTGTTATAAACAATTAATAGTGATTATATGATTGTGTATGAGGTGTTTATGATGATGAGATGTTGAATTTACGTGTTTAGTTATAAATGTGTTATGTAACGATGTGATATCGTTGTAATATTGTTGTTGTTTTGTTGAGTGTGTGTCATGTTATTAATGATGACGATAACATGACTATATGATGCTGTTGTTGCTATGTTGATTATGATGCATGTTTGATGTGCATGCATTCATGAAAGGCCGATGCCTAGTGATGAACGGACTGAGTTCCAATGATGTTGTTGACTCCGGCTTGTTGAGAGGCTTGGTTCCTTGCGGGGAACTCGGATTCTATGGTGATGAATCTGGGAGTGGTGATCCTATAGTTGGTCACAAAATGGGTATACCGAGTCGTGTTGAGTCATGCATGGGTGTGTGCATTGCATTTGATATGTTGTTTTGTTGATGTTCATGAGTATGATGATTATGATGATTATGATGAGCTGTGTTGGCATATGTGAAATATATTTATGTTTATATTTCTGTCGTTATATTATTATTTAATGATGTAATTCTCACCCCTTCTGCATGTGTTTATGTTCATCTATGATGAGCAATGTGCAGATAAAGAAGAGTAGCTATTGTTGAGGTTTGAAGAATAAGTGTAGAATTATTCTGCAGAGTCGAGTCAAATGCTCTGGTCATGTGACACCGGGGTTATGGGATTCGATAGATAATTGGTTATTATTTACGTTGTTTATGATGACTAATATGCTGAGATGTTTTGTTGAGATAATGTTGAAACATTATTATTAATTGTTATATGATGAATGATAATATTGGTGTTGTGGTCCGCTGCGAAGTTTTAATAAAATAAATAATATGTTTTTTTGTTGTGATGTGATAAAAGTATTATGTTGTAAGAAATGTAAACTCTTCTACATGTTGTACTCTGATAATCTATCTAAATATGTCGTTTGGGTAGGAGGGTGTTACACTAAACATGACTATGAGCATGTTGAAAGCTAAAGAAGTGCCAAAGAAGTTTTGGGGTGAAGTAGCTTCGACAATAATATACATTTTAAAGAGATGTCCAACAAAGAAGATAATTAAGAAGACATCTTATGAGGCTTAGATATGACAGAAGCCAAATGTTAGTCATCTTAGAGTTTTTGGATCAATGTGTTTCAGGCATGTACCGAAACAATTGAGGAAGAAAGTAGATGATAGAAGTCAGGCTATGGTGCTCATAGGTTATCATTTGACTGGTGCATATAAGCTGTATTCACCAAATGACGATAGACTTGTGATCATCCGAGATGTTCTAGTGGATGAAAGCAAAGGGTAGGATTGGAGTCAATGGTATGTTCGACAGGAGCAAGAAACAATCAAAATTGTGCTTTGATGAAGACCAACAGACTGAAGTCACAACCAACCGAAATGAAGAACCACCTGAGCAAAATGTTAAGAGATTGAATAGAGCAATAACTAAGTCGACAAGGCTAGCTAGATATGACATATTTTCAGGTCAAGAGGTCGATGCATATGGTGACTTAATAGAAGAAGTAATGATGATGGCTGAATTAGAACCAATCGATTAGGATTAAGCCATGAATGATTCGAATTGGTTAGCAGTCATGCAAGAAGAACTCTGGGAAATCGAGAAGAAAAAGACCTGGGAACTTATTGAAAAAGCAATTAAGAAGTCAATTGATGTGAAGTGGGTTTACAAGTTGAAGCTAAGGACAAATGGTGAGATTTCTAAGCACAAAGAAAGACTGGTAGCAAGAGGTTTTCTGCACACAAAAAACTGGTATTGATTTCGACGAAGTTTATGCACATCTGGCAAGGCTGGAAACCATCAAAATTGTTGTGTCGAATGCAACATACAAAGGATGGAAGATACATCAACTAGATGTAAAGTCAACATTTCTGAATGGACCTTTGGAAGAAGAGGTATATGTCAGTCAACCACCAGGAATCGAAATCAAAGGACGATAGTCGAAGGTATACAAATTGAGGAATGCTCTCTATGGTTTGGAGCAAGCCCCAAGGGCTTGGAATAAGAGAATATATAGCTTCCTAATCCAAGCATGTTTCTCAAAATGTATCTCATAACATGGGGTGTGTGTCAATAATGCAAGCAGATTTAGTCGAGTTATCATATGCTTGTATGTGGATGGTTTACTGATTACATGTGCAGATAAAGAAGAAGTCAAAGAACGCGATTCGAAATTGATGCAGGAGTTTGAAATGTCTGACCTAGGGAATTTATCATATTTCTTAGGGGTGAAGTTTAAAGACACAAGTGAAGGATTGTTTCTGCACCAGACGAAGTATGCTTAACACATCTTGAAGGGTTCAATATGAGTAATTGTAAGGTAGTTGTTACACCGTTGGAGACTAGAGCAAAATTGAGAAAGGAAATAAATTATGAGTTTGTAAGTGCAACAATGTACAAGCAAATCATTGGATCCTTGAGATATCTTTACAATACCAGACTTGGCATTTGTTAAAGTGTCAGATTGTTAAGTAGGTTCTTGGAGAAGCCTTAAGAATGTCATCTAACAACAGTCAAAAAAGTGTTGAGATACATCAAAGGTACGATTTATCATGTTGTGTTGATGCCAAGTCAAAAGAAAAACAGCACAAAGCAAAGATATATGGTTACATTGATTCAGATTTCAGTGGAGATCAAGATGAAAAGAAGAGTAATGCAGGCTACATATTCATGATTGGAGGTGCCCCAATCTCATGGAGTTCAATAAAGCAAAGCATTATGGCGTTGTCGTCTTGTGAAGTTGAATATCTGGCTGCATCATATGCAACATATCAAGCAACATGGATAGAGATGTTGCTTGAAGAGCTTAAGATAATGGAACCTAAGAAAATGAAGTTGTTTGTAGATAACCAGTCGGCTATCGATCCGACGAATCATCGAGTGTGTCATGGTCGAAGTAAGTAGATAGAAAGAAAGTATCATTTTCCGAGGGATCTAGTTAACAAAGGAAAGTCTGAACTTAAGCATTGCATAATAGAATCACATTTGACTGGCATACTCATCAAACCCCTGAAAACAATCAGGTTCAATGAGTTAAAGAGAAATATTGGGATGAGAAGTCTCGAAAACATGAATTAGGCGGTGTGTTAGAAGTTGTAATTCGATGTTTTGAATAAAAATTAGTATTCGACTGTGTCAAAGTAGTCAATCCAAGTAATAGGAGTCAGTTGTATTCGACGGAGTCGAATAAATCATTTAGCTTGGGTTGTAAATTTTGGGTTTAGACCCTGATTGTCTATAAATAGGCATGACATTGTATAGTTTTACATATGACTGTTTTAGTAAACTTAATAACTTTTCAAATATATTTTTTCTCTCTTCTCTCTCTTTTTTCTCTTCTTTTTCTTCTTCATTCTTCTTGAAACCCCAACTATTATATATGTTCCAAAAATATGTTACTCAAATTATTCTTACTAATGATCAAATTTTTTATATTAACAAAAAATAATTTTCAACACCAAATTATGCAACTTAGATATATTATTTACTTGTTGGTTTGTTAGTTACTACACATGATAGATAAGTCTTTTTTTTCTGCAATTGAAGAAATAAAAAATGTTTCCTCATCCTCTTAAAGTAATCATGACCTCATTTTTGTATTAAAATTAATAATTTCTTAAATTTAAATTCACACACACACACATATATATATATATATATATATATATATATATATATATATATATATATATATATATATATATATATATATAAAATTTTATAAATGGAAAATTATAAAATAAAAGAAAGGCAACTAATGGTCCACCAAAATACAAAAAAGGGTACTATCAGTTAGCACAAGGTCAATTAGCACAAAAGTATCGAGTGAATACCACTAAACATATAAAGTAACCAAACAAAATATTTTAAAAAATCACAGATACATATGATAAATCAGCCAATAATGAAACAATGGGAAATAGAACAAAGCAAAGCCAAAAACAAAAAAAAAACATCCTAATAGATCACCGCCCACATGAAACCACCATAAATAAGAACAGAGTCCTCAATAAAAAGCACTTATAAACACTACCACGAAAACAATATCATCAAAGACTCTCAAACATCTATTGATTTAGATAGAAGATAGAATTTAGTCAAGCAAAGAAAATACAAAAGTTGATGCCATTTTTAAGTCAGGAAAATGTTTTTTCCATCCACATCCTTCACATTAGTTGATGAATAAAAAGATAAATAATTCAAAGAGAGACCTAAGATCCTCATGGAGAACCAATAACCCCACATTCTAACCACTGAAAAATCGTATATCACACCGTGGAAGTCACCTCACAGAAGAGATGAGAAATTGAATCTACCAACCCCTACACATAGCATAAGAAATCTCATATAGATCAACTAAAATCATATGTTTAAACAAATTCTCGCTATTTGAGATCTTATCTTGCAGAAGTTGACAAAAACCATCACTTTAGAAAGGATTTAACTTACCCAGATGAAAGAAAGGTTCAAGTTCACATACTGGGAAAAGAGTGCATGGATATTTAGCTTCAGTTTGGTAGAAAAAGTATAGGCTACCGAAAAGATCTCGCATGCTGCTACCACCCCCTATCACTATCTAAAGTAAAGTGGCATTCCTTGGATAACTCAGAGTAGCAATCATATCATGTTCATTAACAAAATATATATATATATATATATATATATATATATATATATATATATATATATATATATATATATATATATATATATATATATATATATATATATATATATATATATATATTCAATTGTCCTCCCACATATCTACCTCACCCACTAACCAATTTTGTTAACCAATGATACTAGAGTCTAGAGAACCTAATTAGAGGAATCGTCTACATTGGATAAAAAAGATAAATTCATTTTTATTGAGTAAGCGCAGAACGAAAACCATAAGACCTACCCCATCAAGGAGGAAATGACATGAAAATTCATATCTAACATATAGGACATCACACTAAAGATCAGAAGTATCTGAAATCAGCCTTCACCTGGATTTACCCAAAAGAGCATAGTTAACCAGACAGAAATTTCTGACACTCAATTTGCGTTGTTACCTACTATAATATGAAAGGGTATTCATCGTCATATAAGTGTGAAAGATATCATAATCCAAATTTTAGAATCAATGATCAAACATGTTAAGAGTCTCACATCGGACAATATATGGCCTGAACACGAGTTTATAAGTGGGGGTAACCCTCACTCTACCAATTGGTTTTGTAGGGTTGAGTTAGGCTAAACCAGAACAACAAAAAAATTAGTGTTAAAAATTATTGAATTAGGAGAGACTAAGAGACATTTAGGTTAGACTTTATTATATATAGAGAGATTACAACTAATCACATGATATAGTCGATGTGGGACTATTCTATTTACAAATATCAACACTCCCCCTCAAGCTTGAGCATATAAGTCACAAATATTCTAACACTATGTATTTACAAATATCAACACTACCCCTCAACTCAAGCTTGTTACATATATAATTAGTCTGACAATTGATCATTAGAATTGACAAAGCTTGTGACGATGTCACCTGACAAAGTGACAGTCTATCTCAATATGTTTGGTCTTCTCATGGAAGACTGGATTTGAAGCAATGTGCAACTTTAACCAAATAAGTTCACATGTTGCCATTGCCATGGCCCTATACTCTGCCTCGGCGCTTGATCTTGCAACTACGTTTTGTTTCTTACTTTTCCGGGATATAAGATTTCCTCCAACAAGTACACAATATCCAGAGGTGGATCGTCTATCAATGGGTGACCCTGCCCAATCAGCATCAGAGTATCCAATTATCTGAGTATGTCATTTATCTTCATACACTAAACCTTTTCCTGGAGCACATTTGATGTATCTCAGAATCCGGATAACAGCATCCATGTGTTCCTGACAAGGGGAATTTAAGAACTGACTTACCACACTAACCGCAAAAGAAATGTCTGGACGTGTGACTGTGAGATAATTCAACTTTCCAATCAATCTCCTATACCTTCCTGAGTCAGATAAAGGCTCCCCCTGATTGGGTAGTAGTTTGACACTTGGATCCATAGGAGTATCAGCTGGTTTAGCATTCAACAAACATGTTTCTTCCAAAATATCCATAGCATATTTCCGCTGAGAAATCACCAAATCATCTTTAGATTGGGCTACCTCAATACCCAAGAAATAGCGGAGTTTACCAAGGTCTTTTGTCTGAAGTTGATTCGAGAGATGTTGTTTTAACTGGAGTATACCCTGCTGATCACTATCAGTTATGACAATATCATCTACGTACACAATAAGATAAATACACCCTTGGGATGAGTGACGATAAAAAACAGAATGGTCAGCTTCACTACGGACCATACAAAATTGTTCTACTACAGCGCTGAATCTGCCGAACCAAGCTCTCGGAGATTGCTTAAGACCATAAAGAGACATGTGTAACCTACACACCATATTCAATGACTCCCCCTGAGCAACAAATCCAGGTGGTTGCTCCATATATACTTCCTTTTCAAGATCACCATGTAAAAAAGTATTTTTGATGTCAAGTTGATGAAGAGGCCAATGCTGAATGGCTGCAATGGCTAGAAGCAGTCTAACAGATGCCATCTTGGCTACAAGCGAGAAGGTATCACTATAATCCAATCCAAAAATATGAGTGTATCCTTTGGCTACCAAGCGAGCTTTAAATCGATCAAGCTTACCATCTGGACCAACCTTCACTTATAAAGTCAATGACAACCTACTAAAGATTTCCCAGGGGGTAGAGGAACCAGTTCCCAGGTACCACTGCTTTGAAGAGCACGCATTTCATCAATCATTGCTTGCCTCCACTCAGGGTGAGATAATGCTTCACCTGGAGTTTTAGGAATAGAAACAGAAGACAAAGAAGACAAACAAGTATATTGCAAAGGGGAAAGACGATGATAACATAAATCAATATAATGTGGAGACGGATTTCGTGTTTGACGTATACCTTTTCGAAGGGCAATCGTAAGATCAGACTCAGGTTGCAGGATCGGATCCGGTGATGGCGGAGGCGTCGGAGGAGAGTCTGCAATGACCTCGGGGACAGGTGTGACCTCAGGGACGGGGACGACAGACGTTGGGCGACGACGTTGATATGTTTGAAGTGGTCGAGAAGTAGGGGGTCAGGAGTCATAGACTGGTGGGGGATAATGGTAGGCGGGACATTAATAACTGCCAGAAAAGGTGTGGGAGTACTTTCTTGAAGAGGTTCTGGAGATACTGGGTTGTACCCGAAATATGGAACAGATTCGAAGAAGGTAACATCGACCGATATGAGGTATCGTTGTAGAGTATGAGAATAACAATGATAACCCTTTTGGGAATGATGATAACCAAGAAAGACACACTTTAGTGATCGAGCTGCTAGTTTATCAAGACCAGGGGAGAGATGGTGTACAAAACACGTTGACCCGAATACTCGAGGAGGAATTGGGTGGAGAGGAGAATTTGGAAACATGATTGAATGAGGGATTTTATTATTAAGGACAGATGAGGGCATGCGATTTATGAGGTAACATGCCGTGAGCACCGCATCCCCCCAAAAACGGAGAGGAACATTACCATGGATAAGTAGGGTCCGAGTGGTTTCTACAAGATGCCGATTTTTGCGTTCGGCTACCCCGTTTTGTTGGGGTGTATGAGGGCAAGATGTTTGGTGCAGAATACCATTGGATGACATAAAAGTTTAAAACTGTTGGGATAAATATTCACGTGCATTGTCATTTCTTAAGGTACGGACAGACAAACCAAATTGGGTTCTTATTTCTCGATAAAATTGTTCAAAAATAGAAAACAATTCAGATCGGTTCTTCATTAAAAATAGCCATGTGCAACGTGAAAAATCATCAATAAAAGTTACAAAATATCTAGACTCAAAAGTCGACACGGTACGCGAGGGACCCCAAACATCGGAGTGAACTAAAGCAAAAGGGGAGGCAACCCGTTTATTGACTCGATCAGGAAAGTGACTACGAGTATGTTTCCCTAACTGACAAGACTCACAATGTAAAGTGGACAATTTAGATAGACTAGGCACCAACTTTTGTAGCTTGGGAAGACCTGGATGACCTAACTGCGCATGTATAATGAGTGAAGAATCTGTGGTGGAGCATGTGGTAGATGACATAGAGAAGTAGTAGAGGCCTTGAGACTCACATCTGACGCCAATCGTCTGTCCCGAACTCCGATCCTGCAGAGTAACATTACTATTAGTAAAGGTGATAGAACAATTTAGAGAACGAGTTAAACGACCGACTGACAGTAAATTAAATGGACAATTAGGTACATATAGGACAGAAGTCACAGAGAGAGATGGTAAAATTTGAACAGTACCAATCCCTTGGGATCGAGTTTGACAACCATTTGCGGAAGTTATACTCGGTAAGAAACCAGAGGTAGAGAGGGAAGAAAAAAGACCTTTATTACCGGTAACATGATCAGACGCACCGGAATCGAGGACCCAAGGACCAATAGGAGATGATTGAGAGAAGCAAACAAATGAATTACCCGTGTGTGCAACCGAAGTCGTGGAACTAGAGGTCTGATTATTCTGACACCACTTGAGAAAATCCTCGTAGCTTGGCGTAGGGCTCTGAAGAGAAGGTAAAGTTTGCATAGTATCTGGATTATCAATTTGAGCTGCATTTACCTGGCGTGGAGGTCTACCATGTAACTTCCAGCAACGGTCGATAGTATGTCCAAGCCGGTTACAATGGTCACACTTGGGACGAGGTTTGGAGTTGGATGACCCTCCTCAAAGGCGATTTTGATTGTTGCCAAGAGATGCAAGGGCAGCAGTGTCACCTGGTGTCGAAACAACAATAGATGGAGGGGAAACCAGACCAAATGCATAAGGTGTAGCCAAGCGCAACAGTTGTTCACTAACTGCATCGTAGTTAGGAACAATTGTACCTGATAAAATCTGATTACGAACGGACTCGAGTTCTGGTGGTAGTCCCTTAAGTGCCATGACCATGAAAAATTTACTCTGTTGTTCGGAATGAGCTATTGCATCTTTTGCATAAGGCATGAGAGTTTCGTAACTCGCTTTCAAGGCATCAAGCTTACTCAGATAGGCTTGCATATCCATATTTTGCAACTTCAGTGTGTCGAGTTTGAGGATGACGCTGTATAGACAATGAACGTCGTTGGAGAAGACTTTCTTAGCCTTTTTCCAAACCTCATTGCAAGTGGAGAAGGTTTGATACTGCGCTTGGAGGTTAGGTGCGATGGAAAACCATAACACAGTATAGAGAGAGGCATCCGTTTTCTTCCATTTAGCGAGTTTTGCGGCGACAACATCAACCAATTTTGTGGTTAGGTGATCTTCATATCCCTGACCATGAAACCACATATCGACAACACGAGCCCATATGTTGTAGTTGGCTGATCCGTTTAGTTTTACACAGTGGGTCAATCGGGTAAAGCACAGCGAAAAGTTGTCTCTTAGTAGGCTCTAGATACCATATTGAATTAGGAAAGACTAAGAGATATTTAGGTTAAACCGTGTGTTTTAAAAGCACTACGGAGACTTTATTATATTTAGAGAGATTACAACTAATTACATGATATAGTCGATGTGGGACTATTCTATATACAAATATTCTAACACTATTTATTTACAAATATCAACAAAAAACGGTAGTATATACTGTGATACAAAACCATTTTCACTTATCAATCAACGAAAAATCATGGTTGCAACAATAACTCTTAATATCTTTATTTGAATGTAGCATTGTAGATGAGAATTTTAACAAATGTAATCTTCATATCTTTATTTGAATGTAGCATTGTAGACGAGAAATTTAACAAATGTAATGGCATTCCTGAATACATGATTGGTTACATAGAAGAAAGAAATATAACGAACATTTGAGTTTGTATAACTCAAAAATAGTACAAATAATAAAGAAATTGCGTGAACTATTGAAATGTTGGAACGCTAGGTTGTATGAGAACAAACAAAAAAATCATTGCATAAATAGATGAGCAATTATTAAGAGTTTGATTGAAGTTGCCAAATTCAAGCGTGCTATAGGAGTTGTTTGAAAATAAATAACAATAGTGCACAGCATACAAAAATATGTACACAATAAAATTTATCAGATTTTTTAATAACATTAATAATTTATAAATAAATCACTAAATAGTAGGTTTCATATACATAAAGATGAATTCAAATAGCCACAATAAAATGTGCAACTCTTCATCCGTGATGAAGCAAAATATTGAACCAACATTGATTTGTTGACCTCAAACTTTGCAGAAAAAGGCTAAAGATGGAAGTTGTCTATCATATGGTAAACCACATCAGCACCATCTGAATTCAACCAATACGTTTTCACCTGAGAGCAACCATACAAAAGAAAAACATAACAATGAACATCAATCTGAAGTGGCATCTTTGAAGCATTTGGCACTAGAGTTTCGCAAAAACGGGTCTATTAGAAGCTTGCGAGTTTAATGGCTTCTTCTCCAAACAAAAAAATATGAGGGAAGATTCAGAGCAAGTAAAAATCTATATATATATTATGCAAAGCCAAAAACTGGTTAAACTTCTATCAAGAAAAAAATATCCAAATCTTAAGTATATATTAGAACTTCAGTCAGATGTATCAATGCCCAGAAAATGCAGAATTCTATTATTGGCATGAAAAATGATATTTTGACACTATTTTAGATGTCTAACGCGCCCTGTATGTATACGGTGTAGATACAATTTTAATTTTTAATTAGTTTTTTTATATTTCATCTTATCAAATCAATAGTTATAAGCGTATTCTATTGCCATGTAACAGAAGCAAGCAGAAACAACGGTCAATAGAGTGCACAATCCCCTCACACACAGCTATGAAATTATTAGAGCATAAGGTGAAATTTCCATGTGCTATTTAGAGTATTACTAGATTGCAATACTTTATAGGCTTTACCAAACCAAAATTGTTTAAGATCATCAGGTTTAGTCTTAAGACCTGGTTATCTGCAGTTCCTGTTTATAGTATCAAACTGTATTTGGGTTTTAGTTAAAACTTTCGTATCTTTTTGAATGTTTTCAAAGTGTTCCTAATTGATCAAGTTAGAAAAAATTTGTAAGACGTGAAAATTTCAATTAGTTATTTAGCACAATGCTCTTCTTTCAAGAATAATCCTCATCACTCTTACAAATTTATTTTATGAAATCACTATTTTCCAGGTAGTGTATGAACAAACCGTGCAAGCATAGCGTAGGATTTTAAATTTCAATATAGCATTCTAATACGGTAATACCCCATATATTTATTTCTGTATGAGTCAACTAACCCAGACCTATCTCCTTGTCACACAGAACATAATACTTTATCTCATAAATCTAATTTAACTTTTGGGAAAAATGTTTCCCAACCCCGGCATGAGTTTGTGTGTGTTGAGATATGATTGATTTGTATACCATTAGAATTGTTGTATATTGACTTATCCCCTTTAACCAAGAAAATCTCGGAGCACAATACTCAATATAAATAACCCCAGTTGTTGTGATAATTCACTTTTCTAAATTCACCACGGATAGAAAACCCACTTTTGGATATTATGTAACCATTGGGCAAAACTTGATTTTCTATAAAAGAAGAAACTGAATGTTGCCACAAATAATGAGTGCTAAAGCAGAATATCGACATTTTAAAGTACATTATATCTAGTATCATCTATTTTCATGAGTCGAGTACAAAACATGAAGAAAGCATTTGGAAAGACTGCATCAAATGGAAATCACACAAATTCTGTAATAAACATTTAAGATACAACAAAGCATACCTGAATTGTACTGTGAGCAACGTATCGCTGTTTACTTGTCTGAAAGCTGACATCCACACGCTCCCAAGATACCTTAGTTAGACCCCTTATCATCTTCTCTACATTAAGGAAGAATTAAAATATCATAAAAATAAGGACTTTATAGTAGTCTATGAATCAAAAGAATCAGCTACTGAATAGTTTGTTCAAGACAATTCATTAGATATCAGTCAGGCAACTATTGTTGTTAACAGATCCCAATCCCTTACTTTTAACATTATTTCTGAAAATTAGAACTTCTAAATTAGGGCCAGCTAGCATATTTGCATAAATTAAATTAGAGAATACCAAGTGACATATCTAAGTTTAACGTATTTGTCCAATTGAGATGGACAAAAAAATGATAATATGTTTTTTGTCCTTTTAAAATTGAAAATTTTCAATTTTGGTCCATATATAAAATCTATTCTGCTTAATAAAATCAATAAGAAAACTGTTACATGCTATAATTTTTTTTATGCTTAACAATATAATTTGCAAAAGGTCATAAAACATACAAGGAAATGAAAAACAAAGAATAGAAGATTGCTCTTATTTTATTATTTTAATTCTGGAAGAATTAGACATTTGTACTAATTATCAATAATTAAGAATAAAGCATATCGATCCTCAAGACATGGATCCAAATGAAGAGTTATGCTCCAAGGTATCAGTACAGTCTCATTTATGCAGGAGCAGTACAGAAAAATAACACAAATCATTTTATGAAATTAATTTGCATCATAAAATAACGAAAGAACCTTCTAATTCAGCTGTTTGGCCTCCAACATTTGAAGACTCTGTATTGTAAATGCCGCTGGTGTTATCTCCTTCAACATAAACAATGTGTGGGTATTTTTCATCATTTACAATAAGATTGGACTAGCACAAAAGAAAACAGAATTTAGTCTCTGAAGGCAAGGTGAATTATTAAGGTAGAATAATATTATTAGATTGGACTAGCACAATACCTTAGGAAGTTCATGCTGACGGCGAATCGAGGAGGTACGCCATCCAACCATCTCTTCAAGCTAAGTCAAGAATCATCTGTGCGTAAAAGTATTTCCTTATTTGAAAGTTTCATCAGCACCTTTGTGCCAATTTATACTTGAAAAATTACCAATTTATTATTAGCCAAGGTGACATGGTTTCTAGCTGTCTATAAACTCTTTACAAAGAACACAAAACTGCCTCTTCATACTTTGACATATGTGGTTGCTCTAGGTTCATAAATCTTAAGCTTTTGTAATATTGGAAATTTAATAAACATCAAAGATGTGTTATTATTCAATATCTAAATTAAAAAAGGATACGATCATAATTCGCATTTGCATATGCCACCCGGCGCTTGAATGCATGCAAAGCTGACCTACATCATCACAAACAATTACATCGGCAATATTACAGAAATGGATAAAATGATATGTTGAAATTGACTGATACAATAGTACTAACATGAATTTTAAATCGTCCGAGTCATCAACCATCCGCAGGAGCAGAGGAGGTTTTCCACCATCACTGTCCATGAGGAAGAGATGCTTCCCAGATCTCCCGGCAACTAAGTGTGCAGTTTGGGATGCTCTTCTCTCAAGGAAAGGAAGACCGCAAAGCAAGGGAAGCTAAAACAAACAAACAATGGAGAAAAGCAATGAGAGATTTTACTGCAATTTCAATATATGCACTTGAATATTAGTGTTATAATATAAATAGGTTAGTTATAAGTTTTATAGTATTATGTAATTAAAAGTGATTATGATAACTGCAAAATATTTGTATTTATTGTTTAATTTATACATAAGGTAGCCTACTAAGTAGTTGAGGCACATTAATTACATCATATACCTCCTTTTTCTCATTTCATTTTCTCTTAACATGGTATCTAAAGCCTAAACATGAAACAATCCTAATCCATGAGAACATAGTAGAACTATGGCCTGCAAGTATACAAGTATAATTTAATTTGCTGAAAAGTGTGTTTCACCTCTAGTTTCCAGCCTCCCGCTGTGTATATCTTTCTCAGAACTTAAAACTCATTTTCGGTTCACAATTCCCTGCTATCATCAGCCGCCTTCCCAACCAGCAACCACTGGATCTGAAGCACCTTGTCAAGCCTAACCCATCATCACTAATGTTGTCTACAACGGACCCCACTAACTCACTGTTTTGTCTCCATTTGCCTTAGTTTATTTTAGTGTCAGTCATATTGTGTCTACATTTGGGGGAATGGATTCTCTCAAGTGTAATTTACACTTGAGAGAGTAAAGTGCAGGAAAATATTCCTTTTTAAACATAACCAACTTTCACAAACGGCAGGAAAATTAAACTAGATGATATTGGCCTAGACATTGTCCTTATCCTTAAACAACCTTGTGTTTGGAACATGTCACATTAACAGTTCTGTGACTGCTTCCAGCAGCACAAACCATGGTGATGGTCAGACGACAAAACTACCAAAACAAACTTAAGTTAGACAATACATTTGTTACCCATGCTGATGACTCAATTTAGACGTTTGTTGCTCTAAGGGACTACCGGAGACTATTGAATGTTTGCTAAGACCAATCACTAGATAGTATGCCATTAGATACTATTTTGGGCCGCCCACAACGGCCCAAAAGCACGGAAACCCAATAGCGGTGACAGGCAACAGTAAGGCGCTGAACATGTGGACTCCTTTTCCCTATCAAGGAGATAAATTCTCCTACAGAGTCTAACCTCGCCATCCAGACCAATTTGACGGAAGGCCGCATTTGACGCCCTCTTGCGCAAATTCAGTTGCTAACTACCTCTCCTATTTAAAGAAGGGATCGCGCCATTTATCGAGCTATTCAATCCTTCTCCCTAAATAAACTAAGATGATCTAAGATATTATACTATCACAAATTGATCCTACTAGATAAACTAAGATATTCGAACACAATATAATTATTGTACAAGATATTTTTGAATATCCTAAAAATATCTAATGGGAAAAGGATACAAGTGTAACCAAAACAAATTCAAAATAAAAATGTCAGTCTGAAGCTGTGCCTATAGAGTATAAACTGATTGCCAGAAATTAAATGCCAAAAGCTATAACCAAACCTAACAATTTCCCTAATTGCAGTGAGTTTCGACTTAAATGATATCCATGTGTACGTTTCTTCTAAAAAAATTGAAATGACTAATATTTGTTTGTTCAACAACTTTAAGTAATTAAGTGACAACCTCAACCAAATCTTGAGCTACAGCTAATATAAAAGTACCTGTTTATTTCCTCTTGAACCAAGATGAGGTGTTGCAAATGTTATAAAGTTCATTGGCTCTAAACCGGCAATTTTGGCTTCATAACTCTGTTTAAGGCACTGCTTTGAATATTCTGTCTTCTCTTCATTGAAACAGTTTCTGGTGGAACCAACGCGTTCCAATTTTGAAGAATCATCATAAAGTCTCCCAATTGCATATCTTGCCACCAAGCCTCCTAAAGAATGTGCGACAAAAGATATCTTCTGTACCTCTGGCCATCGTCTAGTAACCAATAGTACCTGGTCAAATACGAAATAAAACTGAAGATTTAGATGCAAGTGAGTAATGGCAAACCCAACATTATAAATGAGATTTTAGGGAAGCAAGAAAAATTAAGATGAGCAAAGAAAAAAAGGTCATATTATTATTACCAAAGTACCTCTTCAGCCAGTCTCTCGCCCATTGTGTCAACACCATCAAACGTCAATCTTGAAGAATTGCATTCACTGCCTGTCCATAAATTGTCGAGTAAAATAACAGATGGTTTTCTTAATAGACAGTGCAAAAGATAATACAAGTTAAAGATTGGCAGACTTGGAAATGTCAGGGCAAGAATCAGATGAATATCAGAGTAAGATGATTCAATATTTTGAGAAATTAAAAAAAAAATAGTTGATAAATTTATGTGATCAGTAAAGTTTCTGTTTGTGAAAGATGTTTTATATCATCTATAGAAAGATGGAGAGAGTTCAGCCAAAGAACAAACTATCCATTTGTAATTCAACAACTGACACAGATCACAAACCCAACCAAAAAACTTAACATTTCAGTGATATGGTGTATTTCAAATTCTACTAAGGTATAAATGTAGCAGCTATATTTATGAAGGAAGAGGGAATGTAGCCAGCTATATTTATGAAGGAAGTGGGAAAGCTTACGGTGCACAATAACTTTATCTGGAAGCCTCTTCACAAACTGCTCTGCAGCATATCTCCAATCAGAAGCACTGAAGAGGAAAGCATGTTTCATTGTAACCATAGAAAAACAAAGCATGTTTCACATATAATCTATTTCAAAATATCGAATAAACTTCATCGCACCAAGGAAAAATGAGATAATGTTGAATAAGTGTTCAACTAAATTATTCAGCTAACATAATCATAGAATAATAGAATTTTGATTATAAACTCAAACTGCCCCAGAATCACTTCTTTTTATTGGCAAATGTTAATAATTAGTTGTAAGAAATGTTAATGTGTTAACAATAGATATAACAAAATAGAGAAGAAGAAAGAGGCCAGGGTTTTAATAATGTGAATATTGTAGAAATATAGTGTATATTTCCTTATGTTTTATGAGAATTACATATGCTGTATTTATAGACTGCATAAGGCAGGATTTGAAAGAGAAATCTGACCTAAGAATCAGGGGAATTAATTTCCCATGAATGCTAATTCTAATTACAGAAAAAAAACAGGAAATAATAGCTAATTAATTACATTAATCTTAATCCTTAATGAGCTGTACAAACAGAATCATTTGATTCTGTATTGATTATTCCATACTCCCCCTCAATCTGGGTGGTAGATGTCTATCATACCCAGATTGGATCTGATATTCTCGTATATGTTCCTTGGAAGGGCTTTTGTTAGAATGTCTGCAGTTTGCTGGCATGATGGAATATGATTAACACTTATAATTTCATGATCAATTTTCTCCTTGATGAAGTGTCGGTCTATCTCCACATGCTTTGTTCTATCATGCTGTACCGGGTTCTTAGCAATGCTAATAGCAGCCTTGTTATCACATAATATCTTCATGGGGTGATTGGTAGGAATTTTGATCTCATCTAGCATTCGCTTAAGCCAAATTCCTTCACAAATACCTTGTGACATAGCTCTGAATTCTGCTTCTGCGCTACTCCTAGCCACAACAGATTGTTTCTTGCTTCTCCAAGTTACCATATTACCCCATACAAATGTGCAGTAGCCTGTAGTTGATTTCCTGTCAGATAAACATCCTGCCCAATCAGAATCGGTGTAGACTTCAATGCCTCTGTTTGAGTTCTTTTGAAAATAAAGTCCTCGGCCTGGCGTACCTTTCAGGTACTGGAGAATTCTGTTCACATTTCTCATGTCAGTTTCAGTTGGATTTGACATATAACGACTAGCCATGCTTACAGCAAAACCAATGTCTGGTCTGGTGTGAGTTAGATAGATTAGTTTTCCGACTAGACTTTGATATCTATCTTTATTAGCTGGTACATTCACATCTTCACTCCTTTTTACTTGTTCTATGGGAGTATTGGCAGCTTTGCATCCAAGCATACCTGTTTCTTGAAGTAAATCCAGAGTGTACTTCCTTTGAGAAACTGAAATACCATTCTTTGTTCGTGCAATTTCCATCCCTAGAAAATACTTGAGCTGTCCCAAGTCTTTGACTTCAAATTCTTTTGCTAGAAGTTTCTTTAACTGGTTGACTTGTTGATCATCGTCTCCCGTAATTACGATATCATCAACATAGACAATAAACAAAGCTATCTTCCCATCCAAAGAGTGCTTGACAAACATGGTATGGTCTGTTTGACATTGAACAAAAACATCTTGCTTGACAACTTTTGTTAGTCTATCAAACCATGCCCTTGGTGATTGTTTGAGGCCATATAGAGATTTGCGAAGTCGACAAACCATGTTGGCGGTTCCAGGTGATTCAAGTCCCAGAGGAATTTGCATATATACCTCTTCTTCTAACTCTCCATTTAGAAATGCATTCTTTATGTCTAGTTGGTGTAGGGGCCAATCTAGATTTGCTGCCAAAGATAGTAGAACCCGGACAGACTTGAGCTTCGCAACAGGTGCAAAAGTCTCCTCATAATCCACCCCATATGATTGTGTGAACCCCTTTGCAACCAACCGAGCTTTGTACCTGTTTATACTCCCATCAGCATTGTGTTTAATTGAAAATATCCACTTGCATCCTACTGCTTTCTTCCCTTCTGGTATAGCAGTGATCTCCCATGTGCCATTTCTTACAAGTGCTTGAACTTCTTCTGTTACAGCTGCTGCCCATTCAGGTTTCTGCAATGCTTCTTGAATATTATTTGGAATTTCTATGTTGTCAACAGTTGCTACAAAGGACCTGTAACTTTGTGATAGTTTTCCATAGGAGATATATTTTTCAATAGGGTGTTTAGTGCAAGTTCTAACCCCTTTTCTCATAGCAATAGGAATATCAATATCTATTGTATCAACATGTTCAGAGTTAGGAAGAATATTACCTGTGGGAACTTCATTTTCTAGAGTCTGGTTTGACTCATGGCCTTGCATTGGAGCTTTGCTTGACTCTACCTCCTTCCTTTTATAACAAAAACCCTTCCACTTGCTTGTTTTTGGATCACAATCCTGTTGAGATGTGGTTGAAACTATAATTGGTTCTGTTTCCGTCACAACTTCTGTTGTCCTTTCACTTGGCTGAATGTTTGAGGTCTGGTCTGGTAATTTTTCAGCTGGTTTAGGCATAGGTTCGGCTGATTGAGTGTTGCCGGTTTGGTTTGGTAAGATTTTGTCATGTTCGGTTAGTTCAAGAGGCAAAAGTTGGTATTCTGAATTTTCTATATGCTCCCCCTGAATACCAGTTTTGGTGTAATAGGGTTGATTTTCAAAGAAGGTTACATCCATAGTGTGGTAAAAATTTTTGGTATGGGGAGAGTAACACCTATATCCCTTTTGGTGAGGAGAGTAACCAAGAAAAATGCATTTGATGGATTTTGGGTCTAATTTGCTTCGGTGAGGGTTGAGGTTATGGACAAAAGTTGAGCATCCAAATATTTTTAATGGAATAGAGGAAAAGATTTTGCTGGTTGGAAATAGGTTTTGAAGTGTGGAGAGTGGGGTCTTAAAGTTAAGGATACGGGAGGGTGTTCGATTTATAAGGTGAGTTGCTGAAAGGACAGCTTCTCCCCAAAAGTGTTGTGGGACATTTGTGGCTAACATGATTGATCTAGTCACTTCCAAAAGGTGTCTATTCTTCCTTTCCGCGACTCCATTTTGTTGGGGAGTGTCCACACACGAGCTTTGGTGAACAATTCCAACCTTTTGAAGATAGGAATTTAGAGCAAGGTTGTAATACTCACGGCCATTGTCAGTTCTAAGTATCTGAATATTGCTTTGGAATTGTGTTTGTACCATCTTATGATAAATTTCAAATATTCTCCCTACTTCTGATTTTTCCTTCATTAGAAACACCCAGGTAACACGTGTGTGATCATCAATAAAGGTGACAAACCATCTCGAGCCTGTAATGTTGTGGACTCGTGATGGTCCCCATACATCACTATGGATTAATGAAAAAGGTTTTGAGGGTTTATAAGATTGGGGTGAGTAATGGTTTTGTTATAAACCAATCGAACAGTACACACACAATTTGTTTATGCAATTAAAAATAGTACTGACAGTGCAATCAAAATGCAGTAGCAGAGAAATAGTGGTTATATTGATGGAAAATGGCTAAGCCAATTGCAAGAGGAATACAGTAACAGAAAAGCATAGAAGCTTCCAGAGAGGAGAGAGAGTCAGGATATCAATCCACTAAATTCTTCCCACCCTATCATTGCCACTCATTGTGGTACTTATTAAAATTCTGCAGCATATTTTCTGTTAGGGAATTTAGTCCTCAATCCACGTCTAGGCTCCTCAAAATGTGGATCATGTGCCACGTGTTCTTCTCCATCATTTACTGTGGTAATTTCTTTGTCCTTATTCATAACATTACTCCCCCCTTTAAAATTAACCTTGTCCTCAAGGTTAAAGTTTGGATAGTTATGGGAAAATTCCCTCCAATTTTCCCATGTAGCTTCAGAGATAGGCAAGTTAGACCATTTAATCAAGACTTGAGGCACTTCAATACCATTCTGCAATAGAACTCTAGAATCCACTGCTACCTCAGGTTGTAAAATAGGACCATTTTCAATAGTGAGTAATGGTAGAGGCAAATATTGAGTATGATGTTCTCCTTTGCACAACTTCAAATTAACAACATGAAACACAGGGTGGATTTTTGCAGAAGGTGGAAGTAAAACTTTATAAGCTACAGCACCAATTTTCTGAATGATAGGGAATGGTCCAAAGTATCGAAGTCCCAACTTTTGGTTCTGATGTAAGGCCAATGAATGTTGTCTGTAGGGTTGGAGTTTGACCAACACCATATCCCCTAATTGAAACTCAACAAATCTTCGCTTAGCATCCGCATACTTCTTCATAACCTGTTGAGCTCGGTGCAAGTTAGCTTTGAGAAGTTGTAAGGCGTTATCCCTCTCAGTGAGCAGCGTTTGCAAGGCCGGTGGATCAGCTGCAGCAGTATCGTATTTGAGAAGAATCGGAGGCTCCCTACCATAAACTGCTTTAAAGGGCGTCATGCCAATACTACACTGGTAGGAAGAGTTATACCAAAACTCGGCCCAATCTAGTAGTTTAGACCATTTCTGAGGAACCTGACCAGCAAAACATCGCAAATACATCTCAACACATTTATTAACCGCTTCAGTTTGACCGTCCGATTGTGGATGGTAGGCTGAACTCATAGCTAAAGTAGTCCCACTTAGCTTGAAAAGTTGCTTCCAAAAAGAACTTGTAAAGACTTTGTCACGATCCGACACTATACTTTTTGGAAAACCATGGAGTTTCACCACATTGTGCAAGAATGCTTCAGCTACTTTCACACTAGTGAAGTCAGATTTGAGAGTAGTAAAATGGCTATACTTTGAAAGTCTGTCCACAACGACCATGATAACCGTGAATCCATTGGATGGTGGCAACCCGGTAATAAAGTCCATGGATACGTCATCCCAAATTTGCGATGGAATAGGCAAGGGTTGCAGTAGGCCGGCTGGGGCAGCAGTAGAGTATTTAGCTTGTTGACATATTAGACATTGAGAGACAAACAAGCGAATATCTCGAGACATTGAGGGCCATGTGAACTGAGAAGCAATTCTTGCTTTGGTGCGTGCAATTCCAGCATGTCCTCCTAACATAGATGAATGGAACTCTTGCAAAATTGACTGAATAATGCTAGGCACATTGGGCACTATTATTCTGTCCTTCCAGTATAGAATGTCTTGTCTCACTTGATACAAAGGGTCTTGACAAGTTCCCTGCAAACATTGCAATTTAATCTGAGATAGAGAGGGATCAGCATTGACTGCAGTGATGATAAGTGATAACAGAGGATTGACAGGTCCCGACAAAGCCATACAAAAGGACCGAGACAAGGCATCAGCAGCTACATTGTCCTTGCCTGGTTTATATTCGATAGTGAAGTCATATCCTAGAAACTTATGCAGCCATTTTTGTTGCTCCGGGGTTTGTATCGTTTGGTCGGTTAAGGCCTTTAAGCTTTGTTGATCTGTGCGGATGATAAATTTATGACCCAATATGTAATGTCTGAACTTAGCCATAGCCTCAGTAACGGCGTAAAGTTCTCTAACATATGCAGACTTGTGTTGCATCGAGCTGTTGAGTTTTTTAGAGAAATAGGCAATTGGATGCTTGTCCTGACTCAGAATTGCACCAATGCCAGTACCCGATGCATCAGTCTCTAAAATGAAGGGTTTAGAGAAATCCGGAAGTGCCAAAACAGGAGCCACGGTGATGGCCTTCTGTAAAGCTAGAAATGCCTCAGTTGCAAGTTGGTTCCATACAAATGCATCTTTCTTCAACAATGCTGTCAAGGGTGCAGCAATAGTAGCATAATTTCGAATAAATCTGCGGTAATAACCTGAGAGACCCAAAAAACCTCGTAAGTGTTTGAGCGTTCTAGGCAATGGCCAATCCAATACAGCTTGTACTTTGGATTTGTCCATTTGTACGCCCTGGTGAGAAACCGTATGACCTAGATAATCCACTTCACTGAATCCAAAACAACATTTGGACATTTTTGCAAATAGAGAATGTTGGCGTAGGAGCTGCAACACTTCAGTCAAGTGAGATAAATGAGCTGACCACGTCGGACTGTATATAAGAATATCATCAAAGAATACCAATACGGACTTTCGGAGTTGAGCCTGGAATACATGATTCATTAAGCTTTGGAAGGATGCAGGGGCATTCGAAAGGCCAAAGGGCATGACCAACCATTCATAAAGGCCTTGATGTGTTCGGAAGGCAGTTTTATGTCGATCTTCAGGCTTGACCAGTATTTGGTGGTACCCGGATCTAAGGTCTAACTTAGAAAAATATTGCGCACCAAAGAGTTCATCTAAAAGTTCATCCACAGTTGGGATAGGAAAACTGTCCTTGATAGTGATAGAGTTTAAAGCGCGATAGTCCGTGCAAAATCTCCATGAGCCATCTTTCTTCTTAACTAGTAACACAGGGGAAGAGAAAGGACTGTAGCTAGGTTGTATAATACCTTGGTCAAGCATCTCTTTCACCATGAGTTCAATTTGTTCTTTTTGACTATGGGGGTATCGATATGGTTTCACTTTCACTGGGTTGCTACCTGCCGCCAACGGAATAGCATGATCTTGGAACCTAGCTGGAGGAAGACTTTTTGGTTCAGCAAACACATCAACAAATGCTTGTAATATAACTTCAATGTCAGGGTGTGGATCAGCGTTGACAGTGTTATCCTTAGGTACAATCTTGTCAAACTGAAGGTAAAAAGCAACATCAATAGCATGAGTATGTTGTAATCTCCTGATGTGATGGAACTGTGCCGGTCTTGGACCCTTAGATTTCTCACCATAAAGTGTAATAAAGCTATCCTTGACATAAAATTTTAAAGACAGAGCATTGTAATCAGCAATATGTGGTCCTAAGGTTTTTAACCACGGGACTCCCAACACCAAATCAGCTCCAGATATAGGTAATAAGTAAACAGGGATATGTAATGTGTTTCCTTGAATAGCTATAGGTAAGTCTTCAATGTAACCCATCGTAGTCAAGGAATTCCCATTTCCAACCATAACTTGAAACTGTGTATTAGCTTGGACTGGCAATTGCAAGGATTGAGCAATCCTTGGTTGTAAAAAATTATCAGAGCTGCCACTATCCAATAAAATTGTAACTGCAATGCCTTGAATCTGACCTTGAAAGCGCATTGTGCCCAAACCATGAGAGCCATTCAATGCATTAAGTGACAAGTGATGCTCAGAATCTCCAATTGTTGGTGGTTCATGGAAAGTGGTGGCAAGGGAATCTGGTGGTGGGTCATTGTCATCCTCCTCCATTTGTAATAAGAAGTAATGACGGTTTGGACATTTGTGGGTAATGGAAAATTTCTCATCGCAGTAATAACAAAGCCCTTTTTCGCGGCGGATTTGCATCTCGGCACGAGTAATGCTTTTCACTGGGTTGTTTGGTTTAGGGTTAGGAAGTAATGGTGGATTTGTGGGGTTTCGAGGTGTGGAATTTGGGCCAGGGAAATGGTACGGCTTGTTGACGGTGGAATTGTTAGGTTTTGGTGGTGGTGTAGGGCAGTATTTGTCTTCGAAGAGTCTGGCCAAGGCGTAGGCGCGAGACAACGACGACGGTGTTTGAGCAATCACGTCACGCTTGATATCCGGTTTAAGGCCACTTATGAAACAATCAAGGGTGGCTTCAGGACTCAAACCTTGTGCTCTGTTGGCTAATGCAGTGAAAGCAGTGTAAAATTCAGAGACGGTAGTGGTTTGTGTGAGTTTGAATAGAGTGGGTCGTGGGGATTCATACGGAGATGGGCCGAACTCCATTTCCAAGGCCCGTGTAAACATGGCCCAAGACTGAAACGGCTCATTTCGAGAAATCATTTGGAACCAAGGCACAACGTCTTTTTCCATATGCACGGCGGCAATGGTAAGACGGTGGTTATCCGGCGTAGCATAAAATTCAAAGAATTGTTCAGCCTTAAAGATCCAATTCATTACCTCAGATCCATCAAAACGCGGAAAATCGAGTTTGATGTTGCGCATCTGAAACGGTTGAATCGTTGGAGTTGGGGTCGCTTTGTTAGAAGAGTTTTGCGTCACATGAAGGGAGCTAAGCTGATTTTCAACCCGTTCGAATCTAGCTTGATCCAGGTGACGAGATTGCATATATTCGTTGTGACGGCGTTCTGAATCTTCAAGAAACTTCTGCAACGTTTTGTGCATATCAGCGATGGAGTTCTCCATACTCTTCATGCGTGTATTCTCAGCCATTGAAGAGCTCAATGAGAGCACCAAATGTTATAAACCAATCGAACAGTACACACACAATTTGTTTATGCAATTAAAAATAGTACTGACAGTGCAATCAAAATGCAGTAGCAGAGAAATAGTGGTTATATTGATGGAAAATGGCTAAGCCAATTGCAAGAGGAATACAGTAACAGAAAAGCATAGAAGCTTCCAGAGAGGAGAGAGAGTCAGGATATCAATCCACTAAATTCTTCCCACCCTATCATTGCCACTCATTGTGGTACTTATTAAAATTCTGCAGCATATTTTCTGTTAGGGAATTTAGTCCTCAATCCACGTCTAGGCTCCTCAAAATGTGGATCATGTGCCACGTGTTCTTCTCCATCATTTACTGTGGTAATTTCTTTGTCCTTATTCATAACAGGTTTTGAGTATGTTTAGACAATTGGCAAATTTCACACTGAAAATGTTCCTTGTTTTTATTGAATAAAGAGGGAAACATTTTTTCCAAGTATATGAAATTTGGGTGGCCTAATCTATAGTGCCACGTCATTACAGGATTATTATCACTTGAAACTGCAGCTGCAACATGACAATTATTCTTGAGTTTTTCTTCTGATTTTTTCACTTGAAGGAGGTAGAGTCCAGCACACTCTTCAGCATTGCCAATCGTCTTCCCCGACTCCAAAGTCTGAAATTCACACAAGTTAGGGAAGAATTTAGTAACACATTTCAAATCTCTTGTGATCTTGCTAATAGACAGCAAGTTACAATCCAGTTTAGGCACATACAAAACAGAGTCAAGTGTAATATTTGGTGAAATGATAATTGATCCTTTACCCATGACCTTAGAATGTGTACCATCAGCTATTCGAACATTATAGTTATAGGGACATGGAGAATAACTACTAAACAAAGTAAAATCTCCAGTCATGTGATCTGAAGCCCCTGAGTCAACAATCCATGATTTTATTTTTTCCTTACTAGTGTTTAGAGCATGTAAGTAATTACCTCTTTGAGCCACTACAGCAGTACCACCTTTTTCTGCAATTAACATGGTTTGCTGAAGGAGTTTTTTAAGAGCCTCCATTTGTTCTTTGCTAAAAAGAGATGAGTTAGAGTATACCTCAGCTTCTTGATTGTTAAATGCTGTGTTACCTCTTCCCTCCTTGCCTTTGAAAATTTTGGTCTCCGAAGGTTTTCCATGTATGATCCAACATGTTTCCTTTGTGTGGCCTGGTCTCTTGCAGTGTTCACACCAGGGGCGGGTTTTCTTTTGTGGTGGCCGAGGCTGATTCCCTCTTGCTGCCATTGCAGAGCTTTCGCTGTACGGAACTGAGCTAGGTGTTCCCAACATGATTTTCTTCCTGCTTTCTTCCCTTCTCACTTCTGAAAAGGCTTCTCGAATTTTGAGAAGTGGTTTGGTTCCAAGGATCCTTCCACGAACTTCATCTAGGTCCTTGTTTAACCCCAATAGGAACTTGTAAATCCTATCTTTTTCCACCAGCTCCTTATATTTCTTTTGATCTTCTGTACAACACCATGTAACCTCTTCATATATGTCGAGTTGCTGCCAGTGTTTGTTAAGTATATTAAAATACTCAGTAACAGAAGATTCTCCCTGTCGAAGGTCATGAAGAATGCTTTTAATCTCAAATATGACAGATGTATTGTCAACATTTGAGTATGTTTCCTTCACTGCATCCCATATCTCTTTTGCAGTGTCATAGAACATGAAATTTTCACCAATTTCGTTTGTCATGGTATTGAGCAGCCATGACATTACTTGGCTGTTCTCAAGTTTCCATTTCTGAAAGTTTGTCTCCTTTTTCGGGACATTTAGAATCCCCCGTTGTGTAGCCTTCCCTTCCTTTTCCTTCGAGGAAGATCTTGACTGACCTTACCCATTGGGTATAGTTTTGACCATTTAATTTATGGCATGTGATGAGGTGAGTGAGCCCTTCGTGTGAACTGGTCGGAAATGATCCAGTCTCCACTTTGAACGATTCATCAGATTTGGGATCCTCCATAGTTTGGCGGCGCTAGGTTAGGGATGGTTCAGATCGTGCTCTGATACCATGTAGAAATATATTGTATATTTCCTTATGTTTTATGAGAATTACATATGCTGTATTTATAGACTGCATAAGGCAGGATTTGAAAGAGAAATCTGACCTAAGAATCAGGGGAATTAATTTCCCATGAATGCTAATTCTAATTACAGAAAAAAACAGGAAATAATAGCTAATTAATTACATTAATCCTAATCCTTAATGAGCTGTACAAACAGAATCATTTGATTCTGTATTGATTATTCCACAAATATCATAGCTTATGAAAAATTTTAGAATGTGTGGGTTGGGTCTAACTCATCCCTAAGACTGAAATTTCACCACACACCCTCTCACTCAAGCCTCAATGAGGCCAAAGCATGGACGATGCGGGAATGTGTGGGTTGGATTAACTCATCCCTGTAAAACCAACTTGTAAAGTGAGGGTTGCCTAAACTTTTAAACACTGCACATGTCATAACTCTAAGCAATGTGGGGCTAAATTCACCCCTTTAAACCCAACACAATGAAGGTGTTAGAAACTGCAATGAAGACAAGTCAAATGCCGTAATTTAAGCGACTAGAGGTAGACCGCAATGAAGACGGAAATTCCAACAAAAATAAGAGGTACAAAGAGAATATATAATATATAATAAAATATAAATACATTAAAATATCATTAGCCTAATTAAAACAAAAGGCTCATTACATATACCATCTAACATCTCTCCCTCAAACTCACAGAGTACTAACATGAAGTACTAAAACTAAGTCAAACAAAAAAAATCAAATCAAAATAACTAACATCATAATCAACCAAAAGAGAAGTAGCCAAAGAAAGGATGCAACATAAAGAGGAAAAGTAGCATCATAATCAACCAAAAGAGAAGTAGCCAAAGAAAGGAAGCAACATAAAGAGGAAAAGTAGCAACGAAATTGCAGTCAAGCAGAAGAACACAAAGAGAGAAGCAACCAAACAAAAGAACCAATATGGACGGGAGCAGTCAAACAAAAGAACCAATGGAAAGAGGAGTAGCAGCCGAAGAGAAGGACCATTCGACACAAGAACCAAACCAAACCAAACTAGCTGAACAAACATATCTCCAAACCAAATCAGTCCAAACCAAACTAATTCAAACCAAACTAAATCAAACCAAACTAACAAAAAATTCAAATCAAACCAACAAAAAATTCAAATCACAATGAAAAGAGAGAAACAACCGAAAGGTATGCATGATCAATGCCAGAACCAATAGTTAAAGGATCAACCGAATTCATATATAATTCAATTTTGATCTTCAAGCACACAAAGTGGAAGATGACATGCCGAGAACAATTTAACAATTGAAATCAATAATCAAAACAAACACATTTTCAAACTTTTGAAAACTCAATAGCAGAACGACAAGTAGTTCAAGGAAAATCAAAACAACGGTTACAATAAATATACAACAACAACAACCAAGTTTTATCCCACTAGGTGGGATCCGTTACATGGATCAACTTCGCCATAATGTTCTATCCAGGACCATGCTTTTATCCAAATTGTTAATCTTGAGATCTTTCTTAATAACTTCTCTTATAATTTTTCTAGGTCTTCCACTACCTCTAACTATTTGACTACTCTCCATTTGATCAACTCTCCTTACCACAGAATCTACAGGTCTTCTCTCTACATACCCAAACCACCGAAGTCTATTTTCAACCATTTTTTCGGCTATAGGTTCTACCCTAACACTCTCTCTAATATTGTAATTCATAATCTTATCATGTCTAATCTTACCACACATCCAACACAACATCCTCATCTCTGCTACACTTTGTTCTCATGTTGATTCTTAAACGTCCAACATTCTATCTCATACAACATCGTAGGTCTTACCGCAGTCCGATAAAATTTTCCTTTCAACTTAAGCAGTACCTTTCTGTCACATAAAATCCCTAAAGCCCTCTTCTATTTCAACCACCCAGCTTGAATTCGATGGTTTACATCCCCATCTATTTCTCCATCGTTTTGTATTACAAACTCAAGATATTTAAATTGTGTGACTTGTGGGATGATATGGTCTCCAACTTTCACATCTAGGTTAGAAACGCATCTCTTTTTGCTGAACTTACATTCCATATATTCCGTCTTACTTAGTCATACGTTTCTAAAGCTCGTTTCCAACTCTCATTTAGATCCTCCTTCGACTTTTCAAGTAGGAATATATCATTTGCAAAAAACATGCATCTCGGTGCTACCTCTTGGATGTCCTCCATGAGTACAACCAAAATTAAAGTAAAAAGATAGGGGCTTAGGGTTGAATCTTGGTGCAAATCTATTGTAATAGGAAAATTGTCTGTCTCTCCACCTTGTGTTCGCACACTAGTCGATACTCCTTCAAACATATCTTGAATAACTCGAATATATGCAAATAAAATATGTAATAAAACATAAATAGATTAACCTATCCTTAACACAATTATAATAAAAAGGCTTATTACAAATTATCTACTAAGTCAGAGTCATTGAATCCACAATCCCTTATTGCTCCAGCTCTTGTGTTCCTCCCCTCAAACTACCTTATCAGTTATCTCATTTGGTTGGTTGTGGTAGTATATCAAAGATATCTATGTATAAAACTGACAGCTTGCCTAACTCGGTTGTTAGTTAAGGGACTTGGACTCGCTGCAATAATAATAGCATGCCGTAATTAACCTTGCCATTAATTCGAGATTGATCAACTTAGATTACACATTCACTAAATCAATATTAAAGGTTTTCGACTGTTGATTTAGTATATTAGTTTGGACAGTGACGGTTGAGATTGATAACCGTATTATGCAGAGAATCTTTTTTGTTAGTTAAGCCTTAGTAGTTAGGATTCCATCATTCCTTAAGCCTTCTATGAATTACTAATCAATGTATCGCAATCAACCAAAGACTCTTTTTTATAAATTTTAAGCACGTAATATTAAGAGTTTAATTGCTACGCACTGTCATGGTAAAAAATTTACATGATGATGCATCACAATCATTCATATGGGTTATTTTAAAAGAAGTTAAAATGAACTACAAACATTTCAAAAGATTCAACAGCCGTAATTAAATGGGGGTAAAAGTCGTTAGTTGTTAGTGCATATGAATTAAATTCCAATATTAATTATTTAATTTGTATAAAAAGTTGAATAATGTGCTATCCTGCAACATCATCGGCTCCACCATCTAGGATTAGATAACAATTGTATGAGTAGATAATAAAATATCTCATAAATGAATTAATGGTTGATATTGTTGGGATAACTTGAGGAACAAGAGAATAGAACAATAAAGCTTGATGAATAATGAAAGTATATGCTTATTGAATTTGAGGAGTACATGGATTGATTAGAATTGCAAAAATTAAGAAAGTTAAATGAATGAACTGATATGTAGCTTATATATAAGTTGAGTTTCTAAGCCTAACAAACTTAGCTAGCTTGCACAATGGCTTAATAACGTCCTAACTGACTTGTGTTGCAACAAAAGTAATCCTTAAATATGAACTAGATACACATCAGATACTATATGCACTACATAACAACAAATCATGAGTAGTTAACTTATAGTATGTACTTAAACTTTCTCATTTTACTAACTAGAAGAGGCAAATTTTAACTATAAACCATTCTGAGAACTATATTCTAAACAATGATCCCAGTAATAAAAGCTACTATAGTTATTCCTAATTCCAATATTCCAAAAAAGGAAAGCAAATTTAGAGGATCATGAAACGAAACCCTAAAATGTATTAAAACCATTACCTTCCAGTTATACCATTAACCATAATAACAAGGTGATTCGGAGCTCGTTTATCCGTGGCATCAGCGTTGAAGAACTCTTCACCGCCGATTTCGGCGCGGGGGCTACTGCGGTAACTGGTTCGGCGGAGCAGTTGCATTTTGACAGAATTGAGGGAAAGAGTGGGACCCGCGGAGAAGCTGGGTCTCGATAGTGTTACTCGTGAATCGAAGCAGCAAGTGTTGGTGGAGGTGAACAGTGATCGGGTCGGGTTGCGAACGGGTATTCGGAGCGCGACGGTAGGGTCCGTGGCGAGCATGAAAGAGTTGATTTTGTAAAATTGAACGCAACAGTGATGTTTATTGTTTAGTGAAGAGATGGATAGAGGTTGAAGTTGAAGGGAGTTGAGCGATCACGAGTTTGCAATGACAATCAATTCGTCAACGTCTCCGAAACAAAGTCAAAGTATTACATCCACGGTTTTAATGCGCACGTGGAAAAGTAGGGGGAAAAATTATTTTAATTTTAAATTTTTTTCTTATAAAGTACTCTTATATTCCAAAAATAAGAGAGAAAGAGAGGAGTCAAACCAATACCCTCTCAAATACCAGCAAATCTAAAACTAGACATTCTTAGTTTATTGTGATAAAGATAAGGAGTAAGTAATAGAGGAATAAAATCTCAAACAAGATAATTAAAGGTAGGGGAGATGATACGTGTTAATTTGTATGCATATCTATTATCTTCTCGAAAGGTATGGGTGATGAAGAAGAACATGAATTTGATCTTAACCAATGTGTTAAGCCATCTAACTTTGATGTCAAAACACAAACTTTGAATCATGAATAGCAAGAATTATCAAAGAGGAATTTTTTTCTAACAACAACTTCTTCCAACCAAAGTGAAAGGTTATTTCAATGGCATGGATGACACCAGTCAACTCAGCTTGAAGAGATGAATTACCTTCCACCAAATTCGAAAAACCATAAATGAAGTCCTTTTGATCATCTCTAAAGATACCTCCATAAGAAGCCAAAGAATTGGAGAAGGATCCATCATTGTTGCACTTTATCCACCTCTTGTTTAGAGGGAACAAAATAACCTCAATGATTTTTGGAGCATTGTGAGGATGAAGCTTGACTTTGAAACTCTTAATGATTGTGAATTCAAGAATAGAATAGTTAATAGATTTCTTCGTGAGATTGCCAACAAGAGCCACTTCTGGTTACACCTTGCTTAAAACTTGCTTCCAATGCAAGACTTTCTGATTGAATCTGCTTTGATTATGGGAAAATCAGATTGTGATGATGATTGAAATGATAAATGCCTGAATGATAACTTTGCATTAATGACTCTAGTTTTCATCACATGTCTTTGAAGCTTCAAAAATGTTGGATGGCCAAGGGACTTTTGTTAGACTTAAGAACCAATGCAAAAGATTTCGGGCAAAAAGGCAGGAAAATAAGAGAAGGATGGTGATTAGACTCTTGTTCTAAATTGAAAATAATGCACCAATAAGAACAAAAGCAGCCTCTAACACATAAATTGTCATCGGTGGGAAGTTTGTTGTGGCATAACCTCCAAACTATGAAGGCTTTAGAAAGAGGTATGTCTGGATTCCACAGGTTTTTTCCCAACTTTGAAAAGGCAAATGCAAAAATTTGAAGGCATATGTATCATCCATAGACAATTCTTCATTAGTGGATTAAAGCCAAACATAACCATCCTCTCTAAGATCCAAATGGAGGCTTATTTACATGACCTGGAAGATAAGTTAGGAAATAATTGAATGATACACTTAGAAAAGTTCCAGGTGTCACGGTGAAGAAAACTAGATACATTTATGTTATTGGAGGTTGCATTGAGAGTAGATAAAGATCTTAAGCCTAGGTCACCATGGAGAAAGGTCTCACATACCTTATTCCAATAGAATGTGACTGGATTACTCTTCAAGATATCTCCAAACCAAATGAAGTTTATTGTACACTTCTCAATTTCAGGAATTAATGACACGGGTTAGGAGTTGATGGAAAAGGTGTGAACCAACATAGCCTGGATAGTGGACTTCACCAATTTCCATGTAGTCGACTTAGATTTGATCTTATCCATAATAGGCCTGAGGTGAGAGGCCTTAGGCCTACCTTTAAAAATAGGTACACCAAGTTAGGAGAAAGGAAGAGTTCCAACCCTGAACCCAAGCTAATTAGAGATACGGTGCAGTCTAAATTCAAATATAGAGCTAGATAAAATGAAGGACTTGGTTGGATTAACATGTTAACCTAAAGCATTAACATACCTAAGTAAAAAGTTAATATGGGCTCAAATGGTATTCCTTTCACCTTTGCATCATATCATTACATCATCTATAAATAAGCAATGAAATGGAACTGCAAAATATTTAGGCCTGAGAATGGGCTTCACCGTATTTTGCATGACTAAGTTAAAAATGCATCTAGTAAGGATTTCATATGCAATACACAAGAGAATATGTGATAGAAGGAAACCCTGTCACACTTATCTATCACAACCAAAGTAGCCTTTAAGTTTGCCTTTGAATGAAATGAATATCTTAGCCGGTTCAAGAATGGCTAAGATCCAAGAGTTAAATTTAGCACTGAAACCAAAGCCTTGAGAACCTGCACACAAAAAACCCAGTTAAGAGAATCAAAAGCCTTTGTCATGTAAAATTTTATGACAAGGTTACCACCATAAGTTTTCTTGTGCAGCAAGTTATAGCTTTAGAGGTATGCCATATGCAATCTTTAATACACATGCCCTTCATAAAACCCGTATGATCATTAGAAATGATTAGAGAGGTGATTTAGGACAATCTTGTAATATCCCATATCCCCTTAAATGCTCAATTAGTTGTCAGTTGAGGCCAATTGAGTTCCTATGTACTCTATCTTTTGTCAGTTGAAATAATTAGAGCTCCTATATGCTCTAAATGTTGTCAGTTGGGACCAATAGAGTAACCAGTGAACTCTTAAGAGATTAATTATTAATAAAAGAGACATACCATTATTAATAAGTATAAGAGATGACATTTTTGGTAACATTAATAATTGGTCAATTGGTACTGGAAGATAAAATATCAATTGAGATATTTTTATTACTACTTGATATTATATGTTATAATTATATATTATGTATGTATATTGTGTAGTGGTGATTGAAAAGAAAGAAGAAGTGAATAAGAATGAAGATAGAAAGGAAGAGTAAGTAGGAAGAGAAAGAGAGATATCATAAAGAAAAAGAAAATAAGAGAGAAAGGTGGAAATAAGAGAAAGAGAGAGGAATGGAGAAGAGAATGAGATAAGAGGAAACTTGAAGAAGAGGTGGAAACATCAACCATCAAACCAAATCCTTACCATCATCTCATCTTCATCATCATCATCACCAACTTCATCTCTATTTCATCATTTTCATCATCAAACCAAGGTGAGTTCTTAGATAGAGTTAGCATTTGGGAGGGTGAGAATTTCATGAAGGAAAACTAGGTTGTTATGATATTGTGGTTGTTGATAATAACATGTTAATGTTGCTTCATGTTATTCTTGATATTATGTTATTTTGTGTGATTATTGTCTTTATTGCATGATTACTATGTGTTTTAGCATGGATTCATGATGATATATGTTTTGGTATGGATTGGAGTGGTTGAAATTGGAAAAGGGAGTGTTTAGAAGATGAATATGTGAAGAAAACTAAAGAACCAATCGATTGATTCTGGAACTAGCTGTCAAACAATCGATTGTTCCATGATTCTGTGAAGAAAAACATAATTTTTACTCATGTCAATCGATTGACATAAGAGACCAATCGATTGGTCCTGGCAATTTTGTGAAAAATACTTTACACAAACTTCATGCAATCGATTGACTCCCAGCTCAATCGATTGGTTGAGCCTTGTTTTGCCTAAAACCACTTAGTTCATGTTTCTAAACCAGCTTAGATGTATTATGACTTGTACCATGATGTGTATGCATTAATTTAACATTAATCGGTCGATTTTCATGAGATTGGATGGGTTTAACCTAGAATATTAGTTAGGTTAAAATATGTGGTTATTGTTTCCACCATAACTCAAGAACCGGGAACCCGATTGATATGAGACTCGAAGCTTTGGAAAGATAATCTAATGAGATGTTGCATGGTGATGAGAGACCATGAACTAACCAATAATGCTTGGTAGAGGATAGTAATGATTGTGTGCTTGATTATGTTGACTTGTTTGTGTATGACGACTTGAATAACCTAAGATACTTATGAGTATGTCATGAGTCGGATATGCCAAGGGTTTATTGTGACATGTTATGCCATTATGTATGTTTCATGTATTATATTTTCTATGCTAATGTGCATGCCATGAATTGGTTGGATGTTTGATTGTAAAATAACATGATTAAAAACCTTACAAAAATGAGTGAGGAAACCTAGGAGAATAACTTGATTAATAACTTAGAAAGATAATCTAGTTATGTTTTATAGAATTAACCACGTATTCAGAATGTTTTGCCCTTGATGGTATACATCCCTATTTGATATGCTTAGACGAGTACGCAATAGGATGTGACACCAATGATTCGTGCCTCAATTGGGTTTGAGCCCCAGCCATGGTGGACATGGGGGATAGGTGGACACCAAAGTGGGTTAGAGACCCATATGGTGAAAGATACCCTAAGTGGGTTAGAGGCCCATACGGGTGACAGTCGCTTGGATTGAGCTTGAAACTCATAGAGGACCCGATATCCACCGTGAAAGTCGAATCATACGAGCATGCATGAACTGGGCTTGCCCTAGACGTAGGTCCGCTCAGGGATTGATGTTTCGTGAATCAGAATAGTGATTTATTGAGTTATGTGAACTCAGGTGGCATGTTTCCATACATTGTGATTATCCCTTAGTTACTTAAGTCCTAGTTACAAGGTACGAGTGGTGGACAGGTAACGAAAGGTGAATATTTGAGTTAGAATCGAGTAGAAACCCTGTAGGGCCGAGTGGACCCGTAGGATAGGAGAACTCACTAAGATTATTATCTCATCCCATTATTGTTGTTATTTTTCAGGTATTCTTTGCAGGTTGAATTAAAGAGAAGTTGTCTACTGATGTTTCAAGGGATGCAGTTATTATGACCTTCCGCTGTGGAGTTGTGTACAATGAATATATTGTACATAGTTCTTAGATTTTTATTTGTAGGCATTATTGTATAACATGCCCCATTGATGTTTTTAGTTGGACACGTGTATATAATGATGCCATTAGACACTTATGTTGTGTCAGTACCAATTAATAACACTTGTATGATATTATTCTAGATATATATTATACGGGTTATTACAAATCTGTTATTTATAACCTTGGATATAATTTTAAACTTGAAATTGGCAAGGGTTGTAGGCCTGAACAGATTAATGGAATATGCATTAGCAACTTTAGGAAGAAGGATGAGAGTGTTAGTATTATAGTTGGGGGAAACACGAGAGGAATTGAATAATTGTATTATTTTTGCAATGACACCAAGTGTATGATATCCCAAAAGTAATGATAGAAAGAAGCTCCAAAGCCATCAGGGCCAGAAGCTTCATCCTTGTTGAGGTTGAAGATTGCTTCTTGGATCTCCAAGTTATTGAAAGTTCTGGTGAGCATGTTGTTTATATCATCATTAATGCTAAGAGAGATACATGAATTGCTGAGTTATTCATAAGAATAGAGAGTTTGAGGGTTTGTGAAAAGGATTTTGAAGTAATGCACCACATGATATCTAACGACATATTGGTCAGTAATGATATCTAAGGACATATTGAGAGCAGAGATAGATTTAGTGGTATGCTTGATCACTACAAAAAAAAACGCGTAAATTATGGCGGTTTAATTATGTCACGATCGATGGCGGTTTTATAGGCATACGTAATGTTCGTAGTAAAATGGCGGTTCCAACTTACTTAATTTTTTAAAATATCCACATCACTTTAAATGACACTTTTTTTTCTCTCTTCCCTTTATTTTACATAATAAAGTGGAGCTTTTTTTTTCCTCTTCCTGTTTTTTTTTAGAGATTAATTGATATACACTGACAGTGTAAAGATTTTTTACACTGTCAGTTGATCACAACCACTAATTTATTTGAAAGATTTGACTTTTATTTGAAACATTTAAAAAATAATACAGACGAATGATTGTGATGCATTGACAATGTAAAACTTTTTACACTGACAGTGCATAACAATTAGTCTTTTTTTTAATATTCACATGTTCTTATTTATTTATTAAATAATAAAAACTTAATCAATATTAAATAAAAATATTAATCTTATTAATTATGAATTAAATAGAAAAATAAAACCTAAAGTTATTTCATATCTTCGTCTCAAAAAAAAAACCCAAAAACCTTTTCTTCTCTCTTTCCACAATTTATCTTCCTTCACACCATTTCGATTTCAATATCAGCTTTCTCTTTTTCCTTTCAAAATCATTCAAACTTAAATCCTAAAAATGATTTGAAGTTCAAATCACACATATTCAACATCAATATCAATATCTAACCCTAAAAATCAACCCTAACGTTTGAAACCTTATTTTTCTTTTTTTTGTTGGAAATCTCCAATCGTTGTTCCGCAACCGTTTGTTCTATTGCTTTATTTCGCTCCACCGCAATTCGGAGTTTTGCAACCGGTCGTTCTATTGCTTGAAAATCTACAGTTCCATAATCGTCATTTCAAGGTAAAGTTATGGTTTCTCTTTTCTATGCTAACATGGAATTTCTAGACAAACATGGAAAGATTTAGATGAGTTAGGTTTTCTAATATCATGCTTTATGTAGATCAATTTTCATAAATTTTGTTTGATTTTGTCATATAGTTGCAATTTTTGTTTTTAATTTATGGGTATACTAAATATGTATATTATATATTTGAGTTTATAATTATATCAGATCATGTCCAACACAAACAGAACATTTGGGATGAATACGTGTTCACTTTCAGTTGCATACAATGGAATACCATGACAAAGTTAACAAGTGTGAAAATATGGGGTTAGTTTAGGTGTTATTGGTTTGATTATTACAGTTCACCAGTTAGATAAAATCAAGATTGAAATAAGTTCAATACAACCCATTATTCCTGGTACAATTTAGTATAGATCAATTATTAAAGGTTCACTAAGTTGTTGAGTTCATACTTGACAAAATGAAAAAGATTTAACGTCTGTTACTAGAAAAAAAAACTAGCCAAGCTTTAATCTCCATTAAGTTTTAAGCTTATCCATTTATACTACTCTATCTAACAAAATGTAAAATAATAAAATAAATAAAAATAGCTTAGATAAGTTGTTTTTCGAGTAATTTTTTTAAGATTATAACCATTGTTTATTGAGTGTTTAAGATTTATTAGTTTCTAATTGTGTGATTATAGGGTGTTCAAGTGGAGTTATGCACAGAAGACGAGAAGGGACTTCTAATTCAAGTAATGAGAACATGGTAGTCAAAATCGTGATCCTACTCGTAGGATCGTACGATTTTACGATCTTGCAACTATCCACCGTGCCAGAGGGTGATCAGAATAGTTTTTTGGTAGGCACGGCCAGAATCGTCGTGATATCACGTGAAAACGGTAGAATCACCGTTTCTGTTGAAAAATTTTGTTTTTGTTTAAAGCCCCCTATGAATTCGGGTTCGCGGGTCGGGTCCGCGACCCGGTTCAGAAAAAACCTTAAAAAAATTATTTTTTAAATCTGAAACGATTCTTTTCAGCCTAATAACTAGGATAAATGATAATAATTAAGAGTAATTAATACTCAGCCACCAAATAATTATCAATTTATTCAACTTCCCAAAATATATTATGATTAGGGTAACTTCCCAAAATATATTTATTCATTCCAATTTATTCAAGTTAAACTATTTCACCTCTCTCCCGTTAAATAAAATCGTTGTCTCACTCAATATTTCATTCTCTATCTTCTCTTTCACGGTTAAAATAACCTTTCATTCTCTATTAAAAAAAATTCAACCTTTCTCCCATGGCTTCAAGTTTTGCTGTTGGAACTTTAGTTGTTGGTGCTTTCACTGCTCCCCCTGCAATTGCACCACCACCACGCCAGAAAAAAACTACCAAAAAATGCTCCTGGTAACCAAACTGATATGGCATGGAAACATGGCATTGCTGATCCTGATAATCCAAGAAAAATCCAATGCAAGTATTGTCAAAAAAAGGTAACTGGAGGAGTCTACAGGCTAAAGCATCACTTGGCTGGAACTCAAAAAGATGTTGAAGCATGTAAGGTTGTCCCAGATGAAATCAAGAGAGAAATATTGCAGGTTTGTTCAAGATTGCAAGAAAATTTGATAAAAAAAACATAGGCAATGGTGGAGGAAGAGATGTCAGAGGCGTGCTCAAAAAGAATGAACAGTAACAACTCTGGAAACATATTTAAGAAAAAGTGTTTCAGCTCACAACCTAGCATCAATGCAGTTCTAAAGAAGGGTTTAAGAGATGATGCATGTCAAGCAATTGCAAGGTTTTTTTACAATAATGTCATACCATTCAATGTAGCAAGGAGTGAGGAGTTGACTATCAGGTGTGATATGATTTCAAGACATGGTAATGGATTCAAACCACCATCTTATCATGACTTGAGAATTAAGTTGTTAAATCAAGAAATTAAGTTGACACGTGAAGCTTTAGAAGAACATAGAAAGGAATGGAGGAATATTGGATGCACCATAATGACCGATGGATTGACTGATCGGAAGAGGAGGACAATTTTGAATTTTTTGGTTAATAGTCCAAAGGATACTGTATTTTTGAAGTCTGTTGATGCATCTAACATATGCAAAACAGCCGACAAAATCTTTGAAATGATTGATGCTGTTGTTGAAGAGGTTGGAGAAGATAATGTCGTTCAGGTCGTGACAGATAATGCGGCAAACTACAAGGCTGCCGGTGAGATACTGATGCGAAAGAGGAACAAATTATATTGGACACCTTGTGCCACACACTGTCTTGATTTGATGCTTAAAGATTTGGAGAAGAAGATATCGGTTCATGAAGAGACAATTCCAAAGGGTAAAAAAATTACAACTTTTATTTATTCAAGAACTTCTCTCATTTCTATTTTGCATCATCACACAAAAAACAAAGATTTGGTGAGGCCAGGCGCTACTCGATTTGCCACGTCTTACCTTACTTTAGGGTGCTTGTATGAGAACAAGGAAGCTTTTATAAGAATGTTCACTTTCAAAGAATGGAAGTTGAGCAAATGTGCAAAGTTAAGAGATGGAAAAGCCATTGGAGATGTGGTTTTGGACAAAAGTTTTTGGAAGAATATTGTTGTTTGTTTGAGGGGTGTTACACCTCTCATTAAAGTGCTTCGTTTAGTTGATTCAGATCAAAAAAACAGCCATGGGATTAATCTATGAGGCAATAGACCAAGCAAAGGAGGAAATTCAAAAGAATTTTAATGGTGTAAAAAAAAGGTATCTTTGTTTTATTTAACTTTATTCAAGTATTTGTGTCTGTACTTGATATCAAATGTTAAAAATAACTCAAATTATTATAATTTGTAGTTACAAGTCTATTTGGAATATCATTGATGATAGGAGGACAAAATGCTACATAGACCACTACATGTTGCATCCTATTATCTCAACCCACAGATGCATTACGGCTCTAGATTCAAAGCTGATATTCAGGTTAGAAAAGGTTTAATGGACTGCTTAACTAAAATGGTGGATGATCCTGAAGAACAGGCTAAGATTGAAGTCCAAATGCATGACTTTAAGAAATAATTAGGGTATTTTGGCACAGAATTGGCCAAACAAACACTTGAAAAATCTACTCCGGCAGATTGGTGGGATTCAGTTGGGTTTGAGTGTCCAGAACTGCAAAGATTTGCTATCCGCATACTCAACTTGACATGCAGTTCATCTGGTTGTGAGCGAAACTGGAGTGCTTTTGAGATGGTAAGACTTTAAGAATTTATAATTATATATAAGGCTTTCATCTTGCTTATGTTAATTTTTTTTCATTTACTGTAATTAAGGTCCATACAAAAAGAAGGAACCGCTTGAAACAAAAAATGATGAATGATGTTGTATTTGTCATGGCTAATTCAAGATTGTCCAAAAAAAATAAAGGGAGAAGAACATTTGAGATAGAGTTTGATGACCTTGGATCTGATGATGATTGGCTTATGGACGAAGATGGTGACATTGAAATTTCGGATGAAGACTTTATTCAAATGAATCAAGAACAAATTCAAGAGGATGATATTTTTGTTCATGATTTGGAAGATGAACATGATGGAGGGATAGATGAAAATGAATTTGATGATGACTTTGAAGATGAAAATGAATATGAAGGAGATAATGAAGACAACGATGATCCATTGAATGATTATGACCAACTCCAACATGAATTGTTTGGAAATTGAGTGAATTTTCATTAAGTTTTTCTTATAAGTTTTCAATTATTATTTGCTACTGTTTTGAATGTTGTGGTGTTTTGGAATTGTCTTGAATTAGTTTTAATGAATATTATCCTATGAAATTTCAGTTTTTAAAAGTAATTTTAGTGTTATTTGAATTTTATTTTTATATTATGTAGTGTCATATGCATATTATTAATCTATATGTAAAATATATGTGAATTTTTAAATTTGGTAGGATCTTACGATCCGTGTTACGATCCCCCGATTTACGATCTAATTACCCCAACCCGATCTTGCATATGATCTCGAGTTTGACTACCTTGAATGAGAACCTTTAGAGAAATACTAGAATTACCTGTCAATGGAAATGGATAAGTGCATCCACTAGTAACTTTTAGGTATGTTGTATTTAAAATTCTTGTACTGTATTTGAATACAATAGAAAAGTTTTAATATTCTTGTGGTTATAATTCATTTTAATATTCTCAGTATCATTTTTTAAATATTTTTTTACTATAGTATATTTTGAAATATGTGTTTTTTAGACTGTTTAGTCTTAACCCTACTACTAGGATATTCCAACAATTATGAATATAGAGAATTCAATTACATACCAACCTAATTGTAAGTTTTAACGTTTACCTTAAAGTATGTATAGAACTAAACGTTACTCTTTGGTATTTAATTTTAAAAACGTTAATTAACAAAATTCAACCTGCTTACTTAAAGTAATCTGGTTGAAAGAACCTCAGTTGTCTTCTGTTAGAGGTTTTTACGGAACTTGTTAATCTTCAACATGATGTCGTTCAAGCTAAGGTTTGGACTTATAATGACTGCATTGTTTCTTTGTTCTATGTTAAAGAATGTGATTCTGGAACCACTGTTGATAACTCTTAGAAGATTAAAAAGATTAAAGTTCGTTTAAGAAGTGTTTTGAAGGTAGACAATGACATTAGAACTGCAAAAACTTGTGTCTCAATGTCTCTCATGCATAGTCAAAGAAGGTTGCATCAAATGATGTTCGCTGATCGAGACTACGAGAGGACTCCCATTCTCAAGCTCATTTTCGGTGACACTGTAGTAACGGTCCAGAATTGGGAGGAAATGGGGTTATTTAGCTGTGAATTCGATAGACATGGAGTAAGTCGTGTTTCACACAACAATCAACACAAATAGTAACCGAGCTTACTTGGTAATAGTTACTCATCAACTTCCTTACATGAAATCCAGTATAAATGTTTTCTTAGTTTATGTTCTAAGTTTTGTTTATTGTTATTCAAATTTCAAATCATTAATTATTTTAGGAGTTTTATATAAGACACATTGATGGTACCCCAATTAGTTCTGAACCTGAGCGACAATTGTAGCAGTTTACAATTCATTAAAATGAAAATTGAAAATGAAAATTGTAGCAGTTTACAATTTATTTTGGCTGAATTACAATGGTTAAGAATTACATAATTAGTAACAATTACGTTGGTTCTAACAGACATAATTTGTAGGTATATACTTTTGCGCAATACATATGGCGTTTGAAACCGCCACTATTTTCAATCAGAAAACGCAAACGCCACTATTTTCAATCAGAAAATGCCACATTAAACTATGCATGAAACGACGTTTAGCACGGCGTTTAGATTTAGACCGCCACTATTTTCCTAGCGGCAGCCAAATTAAAGGAGTTTTTGAAAATACCGTAATTATAAATTGAGCCAGTTGAAACCAACACAATCTTCTTAAATTAAACCCCCAATATACGCGAATATTTGTAGTGGATCTTAGACATTGTCTAGACGAACTTGGTATTTTTATCTCCTTCTAATTTTCAATTGACTATAATCTTTTCCTTCCAACATAATTTTCCTTGTGCGGAGCATAGTCCAAGTCTGACAAAGCATGCGTTTCCTCAGTTCTAAGCTCTTCATTAAAGATTCCATCACCAATACTTCTCGCATCACTCTCCCTAAAGTGAGGCCAGACCACAATCCCTTAAGGTTGGAATTCACTTTCTCTACTTCTTCCTTTTCCCATTCTTTCAATTTCCTTCAAATGTGGATTGACTATCCCTTGTGCTTGGAGGTGGTCAAAAGTAGTTGGAATGTCAAAATTTATAGTTGCCTTTGGTTGTCCTCTATAATAAGCTTAAAATCTCAAAGGATCGGCTTAAAAACTGGAATTATAACACATTTGGTAATGTTTATCTCATGGTCAAACAGGCTGAAGAAAAATTGAATAACATTCAATTGAGAATTCATAACACTGTAATTAAAGAATTGAAGAACCAATTTTGTGGGGAGATTGGCCAGACCCCTAGAGTTCCAAAAAATGCAAATCATTTCAAAGGTGTGGATTGATCAACCTTTGATCTGGTTATGTATTCACTTCTTTGCCTAATATTTTTCTTTTAATTTTGGCTTTAACCAATGTGAATTTAGGAGTTTCATTACGGTTAAGGCTTTCCATCATGTCTAAATCCTCCTTTCTAGTGTTGGCTAGATTATCCCAAGAAGTTTGTAGGAACTTCTCATTGTTTAGCTCTGGGGAATTCTCAACGGGATCTACATCCCCTTCTATTAATTGAGTGGCATCAACAAATTCTTTGTTCATGCAGCTATCATCAGATTCCACAATGTATTTGTCGCCCCATCAAGAATGGCATTGTGGTCTTCAATGTCTTCCACAACCACATCAATCAGGGCATTAAACTTGTTTTGTAGGAATGGAGATTTGACAACACCACATGTCCATGAAACATTTTGTAAAAGGTGAGTGTTAAAATCCTTATCAGGTAGCTGGTCCTGATAAGGTGTTTGGGTAAAAACCTGAGCCAAATCAGGAAAAGGAAGCACATGTTCTTTTCCTTTAGGCTCAGGCTTGAGGTTAGGAGCATGCTTATTGATAGAAACGTAGACTGGTTTTAGGCTTATTAGGGGCATGTTCAAAATTCTTGGTTGTAGTTTGAATTGTTCTATCAAGATTCAAGCGAATGGCCTATCATTTTGCAATAAGAGAAAAATGGAGGTAAGTTAATTAATAATTATGATATAAAACAAATAAATGGTACTAGATAATGGAATAAAAACAATATCTAAACTAATATATAAACTGTTTTAAAATTGTTAATGTGAGAACTTAAGGTTTAAATAAAAATTGAAAAAAATACATATATTTAAAAAGGCTATGCTAAAATGGTTAAATTAATTATACTCATGTTTATTACGAAATTAGAAGAAAAAAATCCGTCTATTTCTGAGAATGAAGTAACTTCTCATAACTTTCATATTTTTATGGTTTTATTCTCATGTAAAAAGTTGGAAATATTCACTCTAATGAAATTTTATATATATATATATATATATATATATATATATATATATATATATATATATATATATATATATATATATATATATATATATATATATATATATATATATATATATATATATATATATATATATATATATATATATATATATATATATATATATATATATATATATATATATATATATATATATTACATCCGGATATTCTTAAAGTCGAGTTACAAATTATTAGGGTTGAGAAGTAAAAGTTGGGTGTGCCAGGTACTTGAAAAAGATAACGATTATCGAGTTGTTACTCATGAGACAAATAGAAGCTTGAATTATAGAGTTCTAAGTGACATGTTTCTGGACATTGAGTACAAATCGGTGTAACTACTATAGGGTATGTACATCCCGGATTTTGATATTTCCTGGAAGGCTTACTTAGCCAGGATGCACTCATCTCAAATTCTAGAAGGGATAGCCAAATGTCATTCAACGGTTATGCAATTATAATTTGTTTGTTACAATATTTTTCTATAAATCATGGAAAGTTATGACATTCATCAATAATGAACTGTTGTAACTGTTATTCTACTATTGACCATCAAATTGCTACTCATGTAATTGTGTGAGTCTCTTGGAATCATGGCAGAGGGAGAATAATACTATAAATATTAAATATGGGGCAGACAATAATGGAGGGTAGACTGATAAACATGAAAACCTAAAAGACCACATAAATGGTGGTCATTCCTCTCTTATAAACAAACCTCCCTTAAAAACGCATAAAATACCAAAATCATTTAACTATTGTGATCCCACCTGACCAGCTTCAATGGAATTAACCAAATTATGTTTTTACCAAGAATATATGGTGCCCACCGTGAGACCTGGTAAAACTACTATGGACCTCAAAATCATTCCATGTAACCACTACTATCAATGGTTCCGAGAAATAAGTTGTCACTCCTCTTGAAACTGCACCCTTGTTGGAAGAGGTACGGTGATGTTTGGTATCCATTATTTATTTTAATGTGATAATATCACACTTGCAAATCACCACTGGTTATCACTAAAAGGTTAAAAATTATCCTTCTAGTTTGGGTAGGTTATGTTTAATAAGAATGAGTAATTTGAATTCAACATTCTTTGTTCGACCTTCTAATATAAAATACAATATAGTAATTATTTTGGAAAAGATATTGCGCATACGAGTTACAACATCTATAAGGACAAATCTAGTGAATTTTTAGTTGATACAACGTATGGTGTGCAACAATTATGAATGGGTACTATTGACAGAGTTTTAGTGCTTACTCACAATTATCTTGATAAATCCTTATCATATGAAATCGAAATATAAGTTTTGTACTTGATTTTGTGAGCAAGGTCGTGAGAGGAGATTGTGGTGTAAAAAAGGCTTGATGAAAATGCTATTTCATTTTCCCAAAAAGCAAACGTGAGTGTAACAGGTAGTTGGAGACATGTGGTATGTAAAGCAATTTTGTAGTTTACCGGATCTTAGGGCAGAATATATATATATATATATATATATATATATATATATATATATATATATATATATATATATATATATATATATATATATATATATATATATATATATATATTAAAAAGTTATAACAAAATGGGTTCGACCTTTTTTGGAAGTGGCATAAGTGAGTTTGCTTTGTCATGTTCATATCGGCTTAGAAATAGTGTTTAGACCTGGGTTAGTGAAAGATACGAATAATATCTTGTCCTCTCCAATGAGATCGCCTCCCCATGGCTCTAATCTTCGACGAGAATTGAATGGGTGGTGTTTCGTGATAACCTTGCAAAATGCCTCATTTATATTAATGTATAAAAAGCAACAGTAGTATTAGTGTCCAATTATCTTTCCCACTTTTGAATTTGAATAAGTGAACGTTGATCTCTTCATTTTTCTCAATAGTGAATATGTATGTGAGTGCTTCCTTGGTTTGAACTTGAACTCTATATGGTAAGAGTTAAAATTCCTAGGAAGTTGTAAAGTAGCTTTATACTGCTACTACTACAAATAATATATTTTATGATGAAGCTTTCACCTTGAACATTCAAAAACTGAGGGAATATATCTTGAGAGTACCATATTTTATTTTACTAAAAATATTTTCTCTCGTTTTTGTTTAAAAACCGATGTAATGTATATATAAAAAGAGAGACCTTACTTCGAATCTCATGTACTGTATTTTATGTTATTTTTATTTTCTATGATTTGTTTAGTATTTCTCACTTTGCGACTTTTTCAGCTTCCATTTTTTTCTTTGTTAATATTTTAGTATTTTTTTATATTTTATTTGTATTAATCCCGGTTACATGTATCAACTGAGGGGTAATATATTGTGTCAATATTTATTAGTTACTTTTTTCAAAACCTTATTTTTTTTATGAACTCGTATACCCCTGTTTTCTTTAAAAATCGACGTGAAAGATCTTTTAATTGAATTCACATAATATGGTGTTATACCAGTTTTTCTTTTTCTTTTATTTTTAATTAATGAATACACGTCGATTTTCACTAAAAATCGACATGCAAATGTTTTGCATAAAATACTTCAAAAAACTAATCTTTAACTTTTTATTTACTCTAACTTCATCGTCATTCTTTATGCAGAAATCCTAGGAGATTTCACCAAAAGGTGCTCCTTTTTTTTATGTTTAAAAATGTTTCAAAGAGTTGAAGAATATAACTAGTTTGGTTGTATTTCATGTATTGGTAGGGTGGCAAAACGAGCTCGACCCGCCGGGCATGCCCGTTTTGCCCGCACTTTTGTGCGGGGCGGGCCAAGGATTTAGGCCTTCACCCTCAAATGTGTCCGCACCCCGCCCCGTTTTTTTCGCGGGCTTTTGCGGGCACATATATTTACATAATTTTTTGCATTTTTAGACTTAAATAGTGGAGTGCCCGCGGGCTTTCCCCGCTCCGTCCTCACTTTTTTGCGGGGCGGGTCTAAGTTTTAGGCCCACATCCTCAACTATGACCCCCCGCCCCGCCCCGTTTTTCTACCAGCTTTTGCGGGGCGGGCCTAAATGGCGCGGGCATGCCCGTTTGCCACCCCTAGTACTATGTGAGTGCATTGGAAAAAATGAAGGAAAAATTTGCAAATGGTATGGTGATCATAGGAAACAGGCCTATAATTAACATTTAGTGCCACGGTAAAGATCTTACACCAGAACAAAAAAGATATCACGTGATTGTGTTGAACAATAGCCTTAATTGATTATGGATGCAACCCTACAATGACATGAACATGTTAAGTGGAAAAGCAGTACACGCTAGACATTCATTTGTTTGTCAATCTACCTTATTGCCAATTAGGGTGTTAAAATAGCTTCATTAGGTGGTATGTCATACAAATGACAATATGAACCAAACTAAAGTAAAAGGAATAAATAAAAGAGATAATGATATTTTTACTAAAACATTTTTATCATGTATTGGGAGTGATGAAAGTAATATTAATTAAAGGGTAAAATTGAAAAATATGCATTGGAAATTGAAATGAGTCATTTATTTTGAAACACTCTTTTATTTCAAATGGGTCATTCATTGTGGGACGGAGGAAGTATTAGGAATTGATACCAAATTCCATCTAAAAAGTCAATGTATCAACTATGTTACATGTGGATATTATGATTAAACATTCATGATATGTTGAATAGCTAATTTCATATTTTAATTTATCATGTATCATGACTCGGCGAGCTAATTGACAAACGGACTTGGAGAGATAATGTATCAAACAAGTCGTCCGCAAAGAGGCAGAATGTGTCACGCCACGTCGGGAGTGCCAAAATATAAACTAATAGAAATCATGAATTTATCAAATGAGACCGCCGATAAAACTAAGAGGCTGGACAAATACAAGTGTATGATTTAAAATAATTATCTTTATTGTAGGATAAGGCGAGATAATTTCTCATTCGTTTGTAACTAATGACCTATTTAGAACTTACATTAGGCAATTGGTGTCACTCTTTTCCCCTGCGAGGGCGGCAGAAACCTCCTCTTTTCTAAACTTTTAAAATTATGCAGGTAGTTGTAGGAAGAAACTATGTCATATCAAAGAACTCGGATTTTCAGTAAGAAACCTCTGGAAAATCGGTCAAGTAAATAGAAACCTCCCACCGAATCAAAAGTCCAAGTAAATAAGAACCTCTGGAAAATCGATCAAGTAAATAGAAACCTCTAACCGAGTTATGTTAATTAAGATCTCTGACAGAATCAAAAGTCAAAGTAAATAAGAATCTCTAGTGAATCGGTCAAGTAAATAGAAACCTTTGACCGAGTTATGTTAATTAAAACCTCTGATCGAATTAAAAGCCCAAGTTAATATACATTTGTCGTCCTGTTAAAAGTTAACATACATCTGACCTTAAGAGGTTTGGTTAACTTATCCACAACCAAACAACGGGGTCCGGTATAATCCACTCGGGGTTGGTCGGTCTGTATTTAAAATGACAAGACCCATCAGTCACTAAGGCCCGACTTACTAGTGCTTTGAATCTATACGGTAAAAGCTTCAGCTAAAGGTGAGCTAAAGATTTACTTGGGGTCGACCATTCTATTTGATTTCCAATTGAATAAATTAATTGTTATCAAAGAGATAAAGCGTATTATGGCTACATAACAATTCTAAAAGGACTAACATGGTCACAGCTAAAACAATCTCATGAGGGCTCGAATATTATTGTCAAAGGATCAGGAAAGCCTCAAAAATAATTATAAAATTCACATGTAAAGGAAGACTAGTGACAAAACGATTATGAACTGATGCTCTAATGAAAACGATCTCTGATTTTAATCACACCAAAGATTCTCGAGCATTGGACCAACTCACCTGGGTCATATAAAGAATGAAGAAAGGTCTACTCGAAATTTGCCAACCTATGAACTTCTGGATCTTTCGGCATTTTGTTACTACTAATATTCGAAAACCCACATGGCTATCACTATGCTAATAACAAGGCCAAGCGTTGGCATAGTTAAAACAGGACTTCGACTAGTCGAGATGCCACATGGGCTCTCCGACCTCACTATGTCTAGAATCTATCGAGTTCTACGATACCAACAGGTCGAGATCTCACTAGGGATCTCCGACTTCTCTATGTTTAGAACCAACCGAGTTCTACGACACCAATATATCTAGATCCCATTGGGCTCTATGACTTCTCTATGTCTAGAACCTACTGAGTTCTACAATGCCAATAGGTCAAGATACCATTGAGGCTCTCTGACTTTTTTATCTCTAGAACCTACCGAGTTTAACGAAATCAACAAGTTGAGATCCCACTAGGGATCTCCGGCTTCTCTAAGTCTAGAACCTACCGAGTTATACGACCCCAACATGTCAAAATCCCATATGAGCTCTCTAACTTCTTTATGTTTAGAACCTACAGAGTTCTATGACATCAACAAGTTGAGATCCCACTTGGGCTCTCTGACTTCTCTATGTCTAGAATCTACCAAGTTTTACGACTCCAACAGGTCGATATCCCACAAGGGCTCTTCAACTACTCTATGTCTAGAACCTATTGAGTTTCACAACGCCAACAGGTCGAAATCCCACTAAGGATCTTCGACTTCTCTATGTCTAAAACCTACCGAGTTCTATAATATCAACATGTTGAGATCCCACTGGGGTTCTCGGACTTCTCTATGTATAGAACCTACCGAGTTCTACGATTCCAACAGGCCGAGATCCCATAGGGGATCTCTAACTTCTCTATGTTCAGAACCTACTGAGTTTTGCGATGCCAATAGGTCGAGATCCCATTGGGGCTCTCTGACTTCTCTATGCCTAGAACCTACCGAGTTCTACGATACCAACAGGTCGAGATCCCACTAGGGCTCTTCGAATTCTCTATGTCTAGAATATATCGGGTTCTACAACACCAATAGGTCGAGATCCCAATGGGGCTATCTGATTTCTCTATGTCTAGATCCTATCGGGTTCTACGATAACAGTTGGTCGAGGTTCCACAAGAGCTCTCTAACTTCTCTACATCTTAAAACAGTTTGGAAACCTTGTCGAACTAGAGCCATGATGGTGATTAGCTTCCCCATAAAATTCATCATGACTATGATAGATAAGAGATCTGACAAGATAGGCATCATCATTTCTCTTAAAACCCCATTATTAAATGTCACTAGGACGCAATACGATAACTGGATTAAACCAAACCAGATAGAAGTACAACCATTCAAGAGGAAAGAATTTAGGTATTCTTTGTATGAATGCTTTATCCTGTTAGGCCTCATGATCAAAGGGACTTATATACACCCCGAAATTCTTAAAGTTGAGTTATAAGTCATTACGGATGAGAGGTGAAAGTCTGGGTATCAGGTACTTGAAAAAGATAATGATTACCGAGTTGCTACTTATTATACAAATAGGATCCCGGGTCATAGAGTTATCGGAGACACGTTTCTGGACGTTGAGTACAAATCAGTGTAACAGCTATAAGGTGTGTATATCCCATATTCTGATATGCTCGAGATGGCTTACTTAACTAGGATGCACTCATCTCAGATTTTAGAAGGGATAGCCAAAGGTTTTTCACCGGTTATGAATTATGATTTATCTTTCACAACATTCTTCCATAAATCATGGAACGTTATGACCTTCATCAATAATAGCTGGTTGTGACTGTTATTTTACTAATGGTCATCAAACTGTTACTTGTGTAATTGTGTGAGTCTCTTGGAATCATGGACGAGTGAGAATAACACTATAAATATGGGGAAGATAGTAATGGAAGAGGGGAGGGGGTAGACGAATACACATTAAAACCTAAAAGACCACAAAAATGGGGGTCATTCATCTCTTACAAACAAACCTCCCCTAAAAACGCCTAAAACACCAATTTTTTTAACTACTTTGATCCCATCTGACCAAATTCATGGGGATTAACCAAATAAATATTTTAGCAAGAAAACACGCACACGCACACATACACATACACTCACCCTCTCTCTCTCTCTCTCTCTCTCTCTCTCTCACACACACACACACACACACACACACACATATATGTGGATCAGGGTTTGAATGCAAAATTCAATAAGTCTGAATGCAGTGTCTCCGACAAAGATCAATAAGTGATAATAAAGGGGATAATTTCCAAGGAAAACTGTTATATGTGGATCAGAAGTCAGTCATCAACAGGTTTGGAAGATGAGACCAAAATATTGTAGAACAGGATGTCCCACACGATGCTCAAACATCATACCTCATCAATAAGTATGGGGTCTCTACACAGGGGAAACACATAAGAAATAAATAAAATCCTATGTGTTAATGATGATGATTAAGATCTCATGATTGGCAAGAATTATGGAAAGTCAAATAAAATGTTAGGATATTTTGTCCTACATATGAATTCTGAAGTTATAAAGAAGATGGTCTCTAAAATCCTTAAGTGTCAAGTAATTCTTAAAAGCAAGAATGAGTCTAAAAACAAAAGGGCAATGTTGACATTTTCTTGTGTGAAAACTCATGGCCATTAACTCAAGGGAGACATAAAAAATTAAAAGGAAAGTTTCTCTCTCCAGAAATCATTGCATGTGCTTAAATCAAAAAAAATCTCTTAAAATTCAAATTTTTCTTACAGTCACTCCCCCCACTCTCACAACCAGTCTCTCTCTATCTATTATGATAACATACTTTCCTCTTTCCAAAATCATCAATCCTATTCTAAAGTGAGCAAAGAAGGATCATCAAAGAGAACTAGGGTTTCAAACACCAGCGATGTTGATGATGAACCTGTTATGTATTTAAATCCAAAACCTCTGAAAATGCTCATTCTAGATGATATTTCCACAAAGAAATCAAAGAGTACTACCAAGGAGAAGAAATAATTTGAAAAGGTTAGTAACTTTGATATATAATCTTTAATGCATGTTGAACATATGAATATAGATGAGAAATATGCCCCAAATCACACTGAGAAAAGTATAGGGCATGTTGAAAATGTTAGTGAAAAACCACAAGTGGAACCACATGGTGAATCATATGTTGATTCACATGTTGAACCAAATGTTGAACTATTTAATCCAACCATTAGTTGCTCATTGGGTGATCCCACCTCTGTACTTGATGATGAACCATCTGAATCCTTTACTAAGCAACAAGATAGAGTAAAACCTATTGACAGTCCTATTATGGTGGATAGTCATCATGTTAATACACTTGTCTTTGGTAATTTCTTTGATGACATTATCAATGACAAATATGTACCCTATGAAGATTCTGATGACCATCAAAATATGGAAGTCGAAGTTTTAAGTGAGACATCTGAGGAAAACAATAAGGAAGTGAGTCATAAAGGTTCTCTTAGTGTTAAAGATTATGGACAAGAGGAAACTAATGTTGAAACATGTGATAATGATGACATACTTATTACCCACATGATGAAAAACCTAATTAAAAGTGTTACCAAACCTCATGACAAAGGCCCTCAAGAAAAAGAAAAGGAGGTGATTAAGGTTGATAAAGAAACGAAGACTGGTGAAGAACCTGCTAGGAAGAGAATGGTTAGACCTTTCTGGGTGATGAAGTAAAATAAAAGAGAAAGGTTTCTCATAAAACCTTCAAGAGGAACACTAAAATTGATAAAAATAGAAATTATAAATAGAAAAAAGGTTAAAGAGACTGCTTTTGAAAAGAAGACTCTTAAGAGGAAACTTATGGAATCAAGTGACTCCGAAAAATATGTTAAAGCAGATGTCCTAGACATCATGCCCTATTTCAAAAATAATATTTGAGGAAAAAGGTTCCCTATGAATATCCCTAATGCTCCTTTGGACAATGTGTCTTTCCACTCTAAAGAAAGTGTAAAGAAGTGGAATTTTGTGTGTCAAAGAAGAATTGCTTTAGAAAAACAGATGAGTAAATATACTTTGGACTATCAAGAAATTTGGGATTTAATTAAGGAAGTTATGTTTTTGAATACTATGACAAACATTGGTCCTTGCTATGAGAAACTTGTCAAGGAATTTATTGTTAGTTTGTCATGTGATTTGATTAAGGAAGGGAACAAATGATTTCTGAAAATTTATGTTAGAGGATGTTATGTGAAGTTCTCACCTAAAGTCATTAATGCTTATCTAGGTAGAATCAAGACTGCGAAATCAGATGTTGTCCCTTCTCTGGACAAGATTTCTAGAGAGATCACATCTAATCAAGTTCAACAATGTCCAAAGAAGAGCATACTTTCCTATGGAAGTCTTAGTGTGAAGTATGAAATGTTTATGATCAGACAATGAAACATAACTCTTATGTTGTGAAACTTCATATTGCCTTTCCTTGTTTAATCACCCCAACATAGTACATGATGGTGAAATCAAAATAAAAAATTCGGGTCCATTGACCTTGGACTACAGGTTTTTTGTTGTATCACATGTTGCAGACATTGGCCTTGGACTATATGTGATGTAATATTAATATGTGAACCAAGTATCACCAAGTTTTGAATGTCAAGGACTGATGTTCAAGCATCGGGTTCAACATCTTGTTCGTTTACTCATGATATGTTGAGGAATACTTTTACTAAATTGTGTCAAAAAGAGTGAGTAATAAGGATCTTCTACATACATGATATATCCTGATGTGCTTAGTACTGACTGATCTATGTGGTAATAACTAATATAATATTTATATAAACACATGTTAAAGCATCTAGTCCTAAATGTTATGTGTTGATTTATGTTAGTAAGAGAGTAATCAATCGCGGCTTTGAATGACGTGATCCCGGGTGGTCTGGTCGGAGTGGGCACCCACCGCATGCGAAGCCGGGAGCGGATCTACTTTGAAAGCGTGAGCAAATTTTTTTCTTTAGCGGGTCGCGGGTCATTCCTGAGCGAGCGGTTGCTCTGTTTTTATTTTTAATTTTACTTTTTTAATTTGAAATTATGTTTTTGCCCTTACTTCTAAAAATTTTAAAACACTTTTCTTTTCCTCTTTCTTGTGTTTTACCTTCCATTTTTAGAACGTGTTTCTTTTTCACTTCTTCACTTACTCATTTCTCAAACCCTAACGTATATTCCTTCTTCGTCTCTCTCTCTCTTCAACAACCGACGGTCGCACTTCTTTGACAACTGGCGTTCCCCCTTCTCCGACAATCGATGCTCCTCATCCTCTGTTCTTCTTCAGGTGATTTATTTTATATTATGTGTTATACTTCTTTTATTTCAACCCCTTTATGTCATCTCTTTTCTTTCATCCTTTTTCTTTCATCCCTTTGAGGTTTTTTTCCTGTTTTATTCATAAACAATATGGTAACATCTTCCTCTACACTGAATTCTACCTCAGTTGCTTCATGCGGTCAAACCTTCAAACCAAGCGGTAGTAATATTAACATAGCATGACAATATAATCACCGGAAGTATTTAAATAACAAGAATAAGGTGATATATGATTTTTGTAATCTAACAAGTAGTGGGGGAATTAGTAGAGAAAAAAAGCATCAACTAGGAATAAAAGGTGATGTAGTTCCTTGCCTAAAAATACCGGCGGATGTTAAAGAAATATTACATATTGATATGGTTGAGAAAGAAAGAATTAAAAAAGAAATATAAGAGGTATTAGTGCAATTAGATGCAGATGATACAAATGAAATTGAGGAAATAAGTAGAATTCGAAGAAAGAGGCTTGTTGAGACATTTTCAATGGTTGTCAAGAAGACTAAAGGACCATTGGATTTAGTGTTTAAGAAGACTAAGGACACAAGCATCAACGATGCGTGTGATAAAGAAGCAAAGGAAAGAACCATACAATATATTAATCGCTTTGTTTATACGCGTGGAATTGCTTTTAACATAGCAAATGCAAAAGCCTTTAAGTTGATGTTGGAATATGGTCCTCATTAGAAACTGCCATGTTTTCATGAACTTAGGGTTCCACTCCTTCAAAAGGAATTGGAACATACAAATGGTTTGTTAAAAAATTACGAGGGGCAAAGGAATAAATACAGATGATCAATTATGTCATATGGTTGGACGGATAAAATAGGTATAACATTGGTTAATTTCTTGGTCAATTACCCGACGAGAACCATGTTTGTGAAAAGTGTCGATGCTTTTAAATATGCCAATATGGGGGATAAGCTAGATGTGTTATTGGACATTTTTTTGAGGAAATGGGTGAACCAAATGTTGTTAAATTTATTACCGATAATGGAAGTAACTATGTAGCGGCGGAAAATATTAACTTCTGAAAAGCAAAGCATGTTTTGGACTCTATGTGAAACCCATTATATAGACCTTATGTTAGAAGACATGGGAAAAATTATAAAGGTTGATAAGGTTATAAAAAAATGGAGTTAAGGTTGTGGGCTACATTTATAACCACGTATTTTTTGAATCTAATGAGAAAGACTACCGACAATGTTGAATTGGTTAAAAATTGAGTTACAAGGTTTGCTACCTCTTTCCTTACTCTACAAAGGTTGCAAGAACTAAAAAGAAAGCTTAGAGAAATGTTCACTTATATAGAATGGGTGAGATCCAAGTGTGCAAATGATTCTAAAGGAAATGGGGAAAGTAGTATTATACTCATGGCATCATTTCGAAGTGATGTTGTATACACTCTTAAGGTCATGGCACCTTTTAAGAATGGTTGATAATAAATGGAAACCCACAATGGATTACATATATGCTGCAATAGGATAGCGAAGGAATCAATTGAAAAAGATTTCAATTCAAATTCAAGCAAGTACAAATCCGTATTTGACATCATTGATAAAAGATGGGAGTGCCAACTTTATCATCCGCTACATTATACAGGTTACTATCTCAATCCTAAACATTATTATGATAAACCAGAAATTGAGAATGATCCTAAATTGGTGAGAGGCCTCCGTAAATGCATCGAGATACTTAGTGAAAGTGATGAAGTGAAAGACAAAATTCAATACAATTGGCACAATACAAACGTGCTAACGGTCTCTTTGGTATAAAAGCGAAAATTAGACAAAGGTCGACACTAGCTCCGGGTAAGATGGAAGTTCATTTTTTTACAATTTTTCGAATTTAGAAATTAGCTCCAAGTCGAGAATTATTGATTTTTTACTTGCAGATGAGTGGTGGAAGTCTTATGGAGCTGAAACTCTGGATTTGCAATTGTTGGTTGTTAAAGTGTTGAGTTTGAGTTGCAGTGCTTCGGATGTGAGCGTAACTGGAGCATCTTTGGGAATGTAAGTATTAGTTTTTACTAGGATATTAAAGTATCTTACATTCAAATATTATTAAATTAATACTTTAAATTATTATACTTTAGATTCATTCCAAGAAGAGAAGTAAGTTGGAACATCAAAGGTTGCAAGACTTAGTTTTCATCAAGTATAACCAATATTTGATTGAAAGGTTTGAAATTCAGGACAAGATTGATCCTATGGAATTTTTCGAAATTAACTATCACACTGAATGGTTGGTGGGAGAGATGAGAGAGATAGGAGTAAATGGTGAGCCTTTATAAGAAGACTTGGTTCATGAAAATGATGACTTAACCTGGTCTCAAGTTGTCGATGCAAGTGAGATTAATGAGCGTATAATCTACACTAGGAGGTCAAGGCTAATTAAAATTACAAGTATATTTAGGGCAACAATGACACAATAAATTATGGTAGAAGAAGTTGAAGAAGATGATGAAGATGAAGAATTGGAGGAATATTATGAAGAAGACCTCTTTGACGACGATCTACGATTTCTATGTTTGCTTGAATTTTTATATAATAGTTCTAAGTTTGAATAAGATGTGATGTTTTGAATCTTCTACTATGTTTTGAGTTTTCTACAATATTTCGAATCTTGATTAAGCATTGTTCTTTGGCATTGGATTTCATAAGTCTTCTGAGTGTTATGTTATTTGTTTAGTTTTACATTAAGTATATGCCATATGTTTTATAGATTATTATATAATTATTATTTCAAAAACTTATCCTGTTATACCACTTCTGGGATCGGTCGCTCTGATCCTTTATCTGTTATTAATAACTCTGGTTAGTAGTAGTTTCTGACCTTTGACAATTGACTACTAACTGTGTATACATGCATGACTAACCCACCTTGAATGATTGCATGTTGATTATTTATGGAGAATTGTGTGTAACAAACTCATAATATTGTATTTCTAGTTACCTCATGATTTATGAATTTTGCTTTGTTATGTGTTGCTTCTTTTATTGTGGTATGCTCTGATGTTTGGTGTTTGGTTCTTCTGTCACTATTATTGTTGGTCTAAGTAAATCTTTGATGCCTAGCTGCTCAAAGAGTTATTTTGCCAAAATTTATCAAAGAAGGAGATTGGTGATCCTTTTGGGATTAGTTGCATTATGCAAAACAACATGGAGTTTACTCAATATGGTTCTGGTGCAGAAGGGACACATGTTGAACACAATCGTCTAACATGTCTGTTGCAACATCTGGTATCTGGCAACAAACATATGGTGTTGTAGTTTGGTTGGGAATTATTATATATAATTCTCTCTACAAAGAAGGTCTGCAAGTCATGGAGAAGAATTAATTTGGATGTTCCAGCATGTGCAATGCAAAATCTAGCCTTGTCGGCATGCCATAAGGGATGTTGTGTGGTGCAAATTTTTCTGATTGGATTTCAATCAGATTTGTTACAAATTTGTTAGTAATGCATGGTTGATTTGTTTGACAACTATTGAAGATCAAATCAAATTTAAATGGAGATTTGAATTTAAATTTGAATGCAACAAATCATATCTTTTGGAGAGTTTTATGGAGCAATCAATTCCAACAAGATTCTCTATTATTCTGGATGAATTTAAATCAGAGATCCATATGGAAAAATCTCAGAAGACATTGCTATATAAGGAAACTCAATTCTCATGTTTTACTTTAGGGGTTGTGCGCAAGATTAAGTTCAGTATCTAGAGTTTGTGAGTCTTTTCTTTCTTGTATTCCATGATAATGTCATAATTAGGATTAGTGTTGAATATTTGTGTACACCATTCTATGTTTCAATAATTTGGCATAGTTGTTGGTTTGTATTAGTTGAATTGTAAATTCAACAATCAATAAAGTTGTTATTGAGGTTGATCACTATGGGTTAGTGGTTGAAAAAAGTTAGTTGGTTATCATATGTAGGTGGAGACCTAAATAGAATGTCACTAGAATTAGGGAGATGCATAAAACTTCATACAATTTGAGGTTCTTATAAGACTATTTGTTCTAATTTGAAGTAGTGAATTTTTTTCTTAGGTAAAGTGTCCCCCGACATATGTGTGGTTTCACCAAACTGGATTACCAATCTCTTGTTTTTTTTATTACTTTATGCATTACTATTTTTATTGCTGTCATTCTGATTTAAGAAGTTGGGTTGGTTATCCCAACATTCAGGGTCGGCCCAATCATATCAGAGGTCCCGTTCTAATTCTAAAAATAGACTCAATTTTTTTTTAAAATACAATTATAATAATTAAAAAAATATATCAAAAATACAATTATATATTAATTAAAAATAAATTTAATTATAATTATTTTGAGTTTTGATCAATCTTAATTTTTGTATGTATTAAATTTTTATCATAATATTTTTTCAATTATTGAATTTTTTTAATAATATTTTATTTATTTTTATTAATATTTATAAAAAAAATCAAATTTTGGAGCCTTATAAAATGTGAGGCCCTGTGCTGCAGCACATGTTGCACATGCACAGGCCGGGCCTGCCAACATTATGTCTAATATGTGTCCCTCAAGAACAAAATTTTAATATAGTCTTATATAAATATAATTATAATTTTACTTGCTATTAAATATATGCTCTTGAGTAGAAATAAACAAGACAATAGTTTTAATTCAATATATTATATATATTATATTATATATAATAATATTTAAGAACATTATTTCTCTTAATGGAAAAAGAAGCAAGAATTTACCGTAGGATATAACAATCAAAGATACAATGTTTAAGGATAAAATATTATTTGTGCATGTGAAAAAATATTATGAAATAGTGAACTCACTATACCCACAATCTTCTCCTATATAAACTTGAGAAATCACTACCTCCAAAAATACAAATATAACCTTTTATAGTATATTTATCTGAAAACACATATTATTTTTTTATGGTATTATTGTAATTTGGATTTTGTCACATATTTATATAAAAGATTTTTTCTACTAGAAAAACATTGTATCTATGCTGTAACATGTATCACATTTTACTATCATTTGATTTTCTTACACATTTTTTTAGGAATAAAAAAACATTATATTTATGTTGCAACATATGCATCACACTTTGTTGCAAGATTATACATGTGTAAAATATTTTTACAAAAACATTCCCTGTTAATTTTTGCAAATGAATCAATAAATATCATTATTGAAATAAATGACTAATTCACAAATGACCTTTTTATGGTTAATCAACTAATTTTTAATATTTTTTGAATAAAATAAAAACAATTAATTATTAAATCATATGCAGAACAAATACATATGATTAAAATTTAATATTTTTTAATGCTAACTTGTGTATTGATTTTATAAAAAGAACTATAATTAAGATTTTACTATTTTTTACAATACAAATATTTTATTTGTGGATTTCTTAACATATGTCTTTAAGACCTAAGTTAACATTACCATTTTTAAATATTTTTGAGATTATAATACATAACTTATAATTATTTATATTTTAATATTTTTACATTATTTTTTAAAAATGAAATCTTTAAAGAGTGATATTTGAGCGAATAATTTATACACAAAATAATTATTAATTTATCATTAATTAATTAATTTAATTCAGTTTATTATATCTATATCTCCATGTTTTTTATAGTCAATTAATTATTTGTTTTAGATGAATTTTGATAGATTGGAGGATGATAATGTGACTTTTTATGTTAAGACGTGTTATGCTATTTTAGATACAAAATACCCAGAGACTTCGACTAGGACATATTTGAGACCAACTTTAAGAATTTTGTGAAACTTTAAGGTGTCTTTCACTATTTAAATGTTCGTCTGGAGGATGTTTCTCAATAGACTACTAATAAGAGATCAATTATCCATTTTTATTTTCAGGAAGAAGAAAATAATATTCATATGTTCATATTGTATGCAGTGACAAGAAGACTTTGGGTTGCATAGTTAACAGGTGAATAATAAGGATAAACGAATCAAAATATGTGTGATCTGATTAGATACTAATTGGAAAATTTGATTGATGAGAAATATTATTATGTTTCAAGGTAGAGTTTTCAATTTTGATGGTTGTTTGTTGACCATTAAATTTTTGTCACATAAGTGTATAGGTTTGAGTAGCAAATCTTCTTTCTTTTGTAATTATTATGATTGATATACCTCGCCTTTTAATTATCTTAGGACGTGGGGATAATATTTGTTGTTGGATTTAGGATTAGAGTACCCCTTATACTCTATTTTGTTGGAATGAAATCATTGGTTATCAATTTTTTTATATCTTTTAAATAAAGATAAAAATAACTCTAATATATTAATTTTAATTTATTATATAAATCATAAGGCCTAAAAAAGGGGAACAAGTTTTGGTCAATCTCTCGGGCAAGGAAGAAATGCACCAGGTCTTTCTCTTTTAATGACGAGATGCTAACTCGATTCGCCCTTGCCTTTACGGGACCAACTATTACTTATATAAAGAAAAAGCACCAAAGGTCAGTTGTTCCCAGTCGAAAGAAAAAAGATATTCTTCTTAGCAGATAAACAAGTGAATGGAATGACCCTCCCCCCCCCCCCCCCCGGGTGACTAAACTACTCAGATCTTCATCTCGTGAACTCGTTTTGGCAGCTAGTTTAATGACACCAGCATCTCATCTAGTCTAGATCGATTCCCTAAGAGCTTCTTCTCTAGCATGATAAAAATGCAATAGATCATATAGAAGAAGATAAAGAGATATATTCCCACGTTGCATGAGCATGCTAATACCATGCACTCTTTCTTACTTGATTAACTACTATTATGTTAATTATATTGAGTTAGTTAGGATGATGATGTGGCATAACTACCTAATGTAACTATATAAGCATGTTTTATTCTTTAATCAATACAAACTGTTATTTAATCTTTATTCTTCATTCTCCTTCTATTTTCTCTCAATCAATAGAGTTTTGTGATTGCTTAAATGGTATTAGAGCAGGTTCATCATGTTCTATTCTCGATGTGCTTCAATCTGTTGCTTGATCTTACATCCATTGCGATTGTAATTGCTTCTTCTTGAAGCATAGTTTCTTTTCATTTCTTCTTGAAAGCATTAATTCATTTTTTTTCATTTTTTTTCATGATTCTGTTGTTTGTATTGTGTTACTATGACGAGAAACAACAATAATCAAGTTAAGGATCAACTTGATCCTTACTATGTGCATCCATCGGAGAATTCATCAACGATTTGTGTTACTCCGGCACTATTCGGTGATAATTATCACATGTGGTCGATGAATATGAGGAGTTCTTTAGCGATGAAGAACAAGTTCCAATTTGTAGATGGAACAATTAGCATTCCTAATGATAAGGATTTGAACTATGTAGCTTGGAAAAGATGCAATAATATGTTGCATACATGGATCATAATTTCAATAACACCATCAATGGCTCAAAGCGTGGTGTTTATTGATAATGTTGTGGACATGTGGAATGATCTCAAATATCGACTCATGAAAGGTGACAGGATTCGTGTTGCTCAATTGCAGTAGGAAATTTCAAATTTGAAACATGGTAGCAAGAAGGTTTCGGATTATTTCACGGAATTGAGGAGTTTATGGGAGGAATTGGAACAGTATAAACCAATGCCAAATTGCACATGTCTTGTAGCTTGTGTCTGCTTAGCAATGAGAAATAACATAAGTTTTAGAGCTGAAGATAGAACCATTCAGTTCTTGATTGACCTAAATGAAGAATTTCATGGAGTAGTTTCACAAGTGCTACTCATGGAACCTCAGCCTCAGATTAATAGAGTATTTTCCATGGTTATGCAGCAAGAGAAGGGGATATGTGGTACCATTTTCTCAAGTGGTAATGTTGCTAAAGATGGATCTGACATGGTTAATGCGGTAGATGGAGCAAAACAATTTGGTAGAGGTAGAGGGGGTGGTAGTTTTACTGCTGGAAGAGGAAGAGGAAATATGAAAGTTTGTACCTATTGTAGTAAAAGTAGTCATATAATCGATAATTGCTACAAGAAGCATGGATATCCACCAAAGTTTGGTTGAGGAAGCTCATATGCAAACCAAGTGGAGGTTGATGATTCAGATAACAAACCTGCATTAACATCAACAAGTGACATTGGAAACATGTCCCTGACAAGAGAGAAATATCAGAACTTGATGGTGCTTCTTGAGAATAACAAATGAGCTATCAATATTACCAAGGAAGGTAAATCTTACATTCCTAGCTTTAATTCAAATAGTAGTGTAAGTTGGATTTTAGATACAGGAGCTGTGTAACACCCTTCTAAAATACCCCAAAATTAAATTAAAACATCAAAACATAAATCAGAGTAAATATGCAACTAAGGGTGTCACACTTGACACTTCACACCGTGTTCCAAAATATCTGGTCATACTCATTTATTTATCAAAATAAACATTTGCATAATTCGCAGCGGATAGAAATTAACAACAACATGCAAACCATGTAACACATTACAGGTAAGATCATTCAACAACCAATAATGAAAATAAGGTAAAACATCCCGTCCCGATGTTACATCTACCAGAGCATGACCCACTAAGGAACTACACTAGACCCCAAGGACTAGCTTCTACTCAATCACTGCTCGTTACCTGAAAAATAGTTGTAAGGGTGAGTTCCTCAATCGATATAATAAGCATTATAAAATATCATGTAATGCTAAGTAATTTAACACATATCATCACCCTAATCAGATCACACATATTCAGCAACGGCAATATCAACTCATAATCATCATCATCATCATACTCAAACTCAACACAACCATAAAACACACGTATAATATTGGAATACATCCATTCATATTATACGCCATACATACATATATTATGCAATGAGACTCCATGCATGCGGTACCGACTATTCGTGAACATATAGTTCAACCTCACCGATCAAATCCAGATACGGCTACCAAGCTCACTAGTCCCACTCATTTGAGACCTAGTGACTCACTCACTAATTCCTCACCATGGGAATTAGCTACCACCCCAAGGGCTATGATATGCACGCTAATCACCTAGCATGCAAACATCAACAACAATCCACAATACTCACTCACTAATTCCTCACCATGGGAATTAGCTACCACCATAAAGGCCACAATATGCAAGCTAAATCATTTAGTCATGCAACATCAACAATCATCCACAATGGACATATGCTCACACTCTAAGCCATAAACAGTCCATCCACCATTGCATACATAATAGATACATTCACAACATTATGCATACCATCATACATCATCAACATATTTACCACATAATCATATCATGTCATACCACATAATCAATCACAGTATTAGCACACTCTACTAATACCTATACTACTCAAAACAACGGGAAATGATCCCTACTCTATCATACATCAGCTAAATTACATTACTCAGCTGAACAACCAAAAACTGCACAACAACAACACAGAAAAATCACAATCCTGCCCATACGCGTATTGCATAGTCCCATACGCGTATGGCCCAATTCTCAGCCAATCCCATACGCGTACCACCTATCTCATACGCGTATGCTACGCGTACCCCTTCCCCATACGCGTACCAACAGAGACCAAACTACGTTCAAAACATCATCTTCCTCATCCATACGCGTATTGCCTAGTGCCATACGCGTACCAGACCATCTCATACGCGTATTGCCTAGTGCCATACGCGTATGACCAGAAACCAGATTTCCAGATCTGCTATGGTTTTCTCTACCACGAGATTCTTCAGATCCAACCTCCCACAGTCCAATTTTACACAGTAATCGTTCATATCATCTAACACGAATTATCCCCTATTCGATTTCACAAATTCTAACATTATTACATCTAATTCCTACGAATTCCCTTCAATTATAATCCAAATTTCGTTCATCCAAAAGTTCACAATTTCATCATGCATCATTCTAATCAGAGTCAAATCAATGGTTTATCACTACCCACGACATGTTATCCCATAATACCCATTAAACGACGATAAATCCCCCTTACCTGAGTTAATCCGGCAATCCTTCAGCTTCAAGCTCTTCCTCTCTTCAACCCTTGTTCTCTGGCTCTTTTTCCACTTTTCTGTCTCTTTTCCTTTTCACGTGAAAATAACCCTTTTACCAAATGGGACCTTTTTTAATTCCAACTTTTATTCCAATAATAATAATAATAAAATAATCCAATAATAATAATTCCAATATAAATATTCCAATTATTTAATTAAATTAATAAATATATTATTAACTTAAATTAAATAATTATCTTATTTTATCGGGGTGTTACAACTCTCCCCCACTAAAAGAGTTTTCGTCCTCGAAAACATACCTCAAGCGAATAACTCCGGATACGACTCCTTCATCTGGCTCTCAAGTTCCCAAGTCACATTGCCACCTGTTGGTCCTCCCCAAGCTACCTTTACTAAAGCAATCTCTTTACCCCGCAGCTGCTTCAACTCTCGATCCTCAATCCTCATAGGTGATGTTTCAACAGTCAGGTTATCTCTCACCTGGACATCATCTACTTGGACCACATGCGACGGATCATGAATGTACCTCCTCAACTGAGACACATGAAAAACCTCATGCAAATTCGCAAGTGACGGCGGTAAAGCGATACGATAGGCTACCTCTCCTATCCTCTCCAAAATCTGATAAGGAACAATAAATCGAGGTGTCAACTTCTTCGACTTCAAAGCTCGACCAACCCCAGTTATCGGAGTAACACGAAGAAACACATGATCTCCCTCTTGAAACTCAAGTGACTTCCTTCTCTTGTCATGATAACTCTTCTGACGACTCTGAGCAATCCTCATCTTCTCCTGAATCATCTTAATCCTTTCCGTAGTTTGTTGAACAATCTCCGGTCCAATCACAGCACTCTCACCGGACTCATACCAACATAAAGGTGTCCGACATCTCCTACCATACAAAGCTTCAAACGGTGCCATACCAATGCTCGAGTGAAAACTATTGTTGTAGGTAAACTCAATCAAAGGTAAATAACAATCCCAAGCACCTCCCTTTTCCAAAACACAAGCCCTCAAAAGATCCTCCAGTGACTGAATCGTCCTCTCAGTCTGACCATCAGTCTGCGGATGATATGCAGAACTCAATCTCAGCTTAGTTCCCAAAGCCCTCTGCAAACCTTCCCAGAACTTCGATGTAAATCTAGGATCTCTGTCCGAAACAATACTCGACGGAATACCATGCAAACTTACAATTTTCTCAATATACAGCTCAGCTAATCTCTCTAACGGATAATCCATTCTGATCGGAATGAAATGAGCCGATTTTGTCAATCTGTCAACAATCACCCAAATAGCTTCAAAATTCTTAATTGTCCTCGGTAAACCAGAAACAAAATCCATACTGATACTATCCCATTTCCACTATGGAATAGCCAACGGTTGCATTAGCCCAGACGGCTTCTGATGCTCAATCTTTGACTTCTGACAAGTCAAACAAGAATAAACAAAACTTGCAATTTCTCTTTTCATTCCCGGCCACCAAAATAACTTTTTCAAATCATGATACATCTTCGTAGCTCCAGGATGAATACTCAGGCTACTACGATGTCCTTCCTCAAGAATACTCTTCTTAAGTTCGGTAACATCCGGAATACATACCCGATTACCAAATTTCAAAACACCATTCTCATCAACTCTGAATTCACCACCTTGACCTTGATTCACTAGAGTCAACTTATCAACCAAAAGCACATCGGATTTTTGACCTTCTATAATCTCATCCAGAATACCACTCGTTAACTTCAACATTCCCAATTTAACACTATTGTGAGTACTCTCACACACCAAACTCAAGTCTCTAAACTGCTCAATTAAATCCAATTCCTTAACCATTAACATAGACATATGCAATGATTTCCGACTCAATGCATCAGCCACTACGTTTGCTTTACCCGGATGGTAATTCAAACCAAAGTCATAATCCTTCAGAAACTCTAACCATCTCCTCTGTCTCATATTCAGCTCGTTCTGATCAAACAAATACTTTAAACTTTTATGGTCACTGAAAACCTCAAATCTTGACCCGTACAAGTAATGCCTCCATAACTTCAGAACAAATACCACAGCTGCCAACTCTAAATCGTGTGTCGGATAGTTCCTCTCATGAACCTTCAGTTGTCTCGAAGCATAAGCTACAACCTGCTTATTCTGCATCAAAACACCACCTAAACCCAACAATGAAGCATCACAGTAAACCTCAAATAGTTCCGACGGACTCGGTAATATCAGAATAGGAGCAGTAGTTAACCTTCTCTTTAACTCTTGAAAACCTTCTTCACATTTTGAGTCCCAAACAAACGCTTACCCCTTTCTAGTCAACATCGTCAACGGTAACGCCAACTTAGAAAATCCCTCAATGAACTTCCTATAATAACCTGCAAGTCCAAGAAAACTCCTTATCTCAGAAACTGACTTCGGAGCTTCCCACTTAGATACCGCTTCTATCTTAGAAGGATCAACAGCAACACCACCTCTTGAAATCACATGACCAAGAAAACTAACCTCTTCTAACCAAAATTCACACTTAGACAGCTTAGCAAATAACTTCTTTTCTCGTAGAACCCCTAAAACCATTCTCAAATGCTCAGCATGCTCTTCTTCCGATTTCGAATACACCAAAATATCGTCAATAAACACCACAACAAACTTGTCTAGGTAAGGATGGAAAATCCTATTCATATACTCCATAAATACTCCAGGCGCATTAGTCACACCAAAAGGCATTACAGAATACTCATAATGTCCATACCTTGTTCTAAAAGCAGTCTTCTGAATATCCTCAGTTTTCACACGTATCTGATGATACCCAGATCTCAAATCTATTTTGCTGAACACACTCGCACCAACCAACTGATCCATCAAATCATCAATCCTCGGCAAAGGATACCGATTCTTGATCGTCACTTTATTCAGTTGCCTGTAGTCCACACACAACCTCATAGTACCTTCTCTCTTCTTAACCAATAACACTGGTGCACCCCACGGTGACACACTCGGACGAATAAATTTCTTATCCAACAGATCTTCCAACTGACTCTTCAATTCAGTTAACTCAACAGGAGGGATACGGTACGGAGCCATCGATATCGGCCTAGTACCAGGTACCAAATCAATCGAGAACTCAACTTCACGCTCTGGCGGCAATTCATTCACTTCTTCAGGAAACACATCAGGAAAATCACACACCACTGCTAGATCGCAAATCACTAGTTTATCTTTAGCCTCCAAAGTCGCTAACAGCATAAACAACTCTGCCCCATCTGCTACTCCCTCATTCACCTGCCTTGCAGATAGAAACAAACTTTTTCCTTCCTCACTCTCAGGAAAGATCACAGTCTTATCAAAACAGTTGATATAAACTCGGTTAAACACCAACCAATTCATACCCAGGATAACATCAATTTGCACTAGTGGAAGACACACAAGGTCCATCCCAAAGTCTCTACCAAAAATACTCAAAGGACAATTTAAACAAACTGAAGTAGTAATCACTGAACCCTTCGCAGGAGTATCAATCACCATACTCCCATGCATCTCAGATATCTCTAAATTAAGTTTCACAGCACAATCCAAAGATATAAAGGAATGAGTCGCTCCTGTGTCAATAATAGCTACAAGAGGAAAGCCATTAATATAACACGTACCTCGGATCAAACGATCATCTGCAGAAGTCTCAGAACCCGATAAAGCAAAGACCTTGCCTCCCGACTGGTTCCTTTTCTTCGGCTTAGGACACTGTGGGCTGATATGACCCACCTCTCCACAGTTGAAACAAGTCACAGTCTTCAACCGGCACTCTGCAGCCAAGTGACCACCTTTGCCACACTTGTAACACTTCTTCTCAGTACTGGTACACTCATGGATACGATGTCCAGCCTGGCCACATCTGAAACACTTAGCAGGGGCACTGGAGTCTCCCTCACTAAGTCTCCTCATCCCACTCTGTCTCTGGAAACTTTTGCCAACTGCATACGGTTTCCCACGATCATTCTGATTCTTGTCTTTCCTATCAACCCTCTGCTGATAGCTCTCCGCTCTGGCCTTGGTATCCTGTTCAAAAATCCTGCAACAGTCAACCAAGTCCGAAAACACTCTAATCCGCTGATACCCAATAGCCTGCTTGATCTCGGGACGTAACCCGTTCTCAAACTTCACACATTTTGAAAATTCCCCAGTAGCCTCATCATAGGGAGTGTAATACTTCGACAGCTCTGTGAACTTAGCAGCATACTCAGTAACAGACCGGTTGCCCTGCTTCAATTCTAAGAACTCTATCTCTTTCTTTCCTCTGACATCCTCTGGAAAGTACTTCCTCAGGAATCTCTCTCTGAACACCGCCCAAGTGATCTCAGTACTCCCAGCAGTTTCCAACTCAGTGCGGGTAGCCACCCACCAATCATCTGCTTCCTCTGACAGCATATGCGTACCGAACCTGACCTTCTGGTTATCGGCACACTCAGTCACTCGGAAGATCCTCTCAATCTCCTTCAACCACTTCTGAGCACCATCTGGATCGTATGCTCCCTTGAACATTGGAGGATTGTTCTTCTGGAACTCACTCAGTTGACGAGCAGCTCCCATTCCTACAACATTCGGATTCCCTCCAAGTACTCCAGCTAGCATACCCAGAGCCTCAGCAATCGCAGCATCGTCTCTACCTCTTCCAGCCATTCTATTCTGAAAACCCAACAAGCTAAACAATAAGTACTGATAGGGTTACACAACACCTATCCCGTACCGGGGAACAGAATAATTACGACTCGACTCGACCGACTATGCTCTGATACCACTAATGTAACACCCTTCTAAAATACCCCAAAATTAAATTAAAACATCAAAACATAAATCAGAGTAAATATGCAACTAAGGGTGTCACACTTGACACTTCACACCGTGTTCCAAAATATCTGGTCATACTCATTTATTTATCAAAATAAACATTTGCATAATTCGCAGCGGATAGAAATTAACAACAACATGCAAACCATGTAACACATTACAGGTAAGATCATTCAACAACCAATAATGAAAATAAGGTAAAACATCCCGTCCCGATGTTACATCTACCAGAGCATGACCCACTAAGGAACTACACTAGACCCCAAGGACTAGCTTCTACTCAATCACTGCTCGTTACCTGAAAAATAGTTGTAAGGGTGAGTTCCTCAATCGATATAATAAGCATTATAAAATATCATGTAATGCTATGTAATTTAACACATATCATCACCCTAATCAGATCACACATATTCAGCAACGGCAATATCAACTCATAATCATCATCATCATCATACTCAAACTCAACACAAACATAAAACACACGTATAATATTGGAATACATCCATTCATATTATACGCCATACATACATATATTATGCAATGAGACTCCATGCATGCGGTACCGACTATTCGTGAACATATAGTTCAACCTCACCGATCAAATCCAGATACGGCTACCAAGCTCACTAGTCCCACTCATTTGAGACCTAGTGACTCACTCACTAATTCCTCACCATGGGAATTAGCTACCACCCCAAGGGCTATGATATGCACGCTAATCACCTAGCATGCAAACATCAACAACAATCCACAATACTCACTCACTAATTCCTCACCATGGGAATTAGCTACCACCATAAAGGCCACAATATGTAAGCTAAATCATTTAGTCATGCAACATCAACAATCATCCACAATGGACATATGCTCACACTCTAAGCCATAAACAGTCCATCCACCATTGCATACATAATAGATACATTCACAACATTATGCATACCATCATACATCATCAACATATTTACCACATAATCATATCATGTCATACCACATAATCAATCACAGTATTAGCACACTCTACTAATACCTATACTACTCAAAACAACGGGAAATGATCCCTACTCTATCATACATCAGCTAAATTACATTACTCAGCTGAACAACCAAAAACTGCACAACAACAGCACAGAAAAATCACAATCCTGCCCATACGCGTATTGCATAGTCCCATACGCGTATGGCCCAATTCTCAGTCAATCTCATACGCGTACCACCTATCTCATACGCGTATGCTACGCGTACCCCTTCCCCATACGCGTACCAACAGAGACCAAACCACGTTCAAAACATCATCTTCCTCATCCATACGCGTATTGCCTAGTGCCATACGCGTACCAGACCATCTCATACGCGTATTGCCTAGTGCCATACGCGTATGACCAGAAACCAGATTTCCAGATCTGCTATGGTTTTCTCTACCACGAGATTCTTCAGATCCAACCTCCCACAGTCCAATTTTACACAGTAATCGTTCATATCATCTAACACGAATTATCCCCTATTCGATTTCACAAATTCTAACATTATTACATCTAATTCCTACGAATTCCCTTCAATTATAATCCAAATTTCGTTCATCCAAAAGTTCACAATTTCATCATGCATCATTCTAATCAGAGTCAAATCAATGGTCTATCACTACCCACGACATGTTATCCCATAATACCCATTAAACGACGATAAACCCCCCTTACCTGAGTTAATCCGGCAATCCTTCAGCTTCAAGCTCTTCCTCTCTTCAACCCTTGTTCTCTGGCTCTTTTTCCACTTTTCTGTCTCTTTTCCTTTTCACGTGAAAATAACCCTTTTACCAAATGGGACCTTTTTTAATTCCAACTTTTATTCCAATAATAATAATAATAAAATAATCCAATAATAATAATTCCAATAAAAATATTCCAATTATTTAATTAAATTAATAAATATATTATTAACTTAAATTAAATAATTATCTTATTTTATCGGGGTGTTACAAGCTGCACACCATATATGTTATTCTTTAGAATGGTTCATTAAACATGATAAGATTAATCCTATAATGGTTAATATTCCTAATGGTAATTCTATAACGACATCTATATGCGGAGATGTGAAATTATCCAATGAGCTTATTATTAAGGATGTCCTATACTTGCCACAATTTGAAGTAAACTTGATATCAATTTCAAAATTATGTAGATAGCAAGACTGCAACCTAGTTTTTTAGACTAACAAGTGTGTTATACAGGCAAATAAGGACTTGATGAAGATTGGTTCAGCTAGAGAGCTTGACGGACTATATTACTTTGAAGTATCTCAAAGAGATAGTAATATAGGTTTTGTTTCTAGTATTTTGTCCAATAAGAAAGCTGATGATGTAGCTCCAGCCATTTTATGGCATCTTATATTGGGTCATCTATCATATGATAGAATGAAATGTATGAGTAAATTGTATAGCTACATACCTAGTAGTATACATAAGGCTTGCAATGTGTGTCAACAATCTAGGCAAAAATATTTACCTTTTCCTATCACTGACAATAATGCACATAACTTGTTTGATCTAATTCATATTGATATATGGGGGACATTCAATACTGTTTTTGTGCATGGATTCAAGTTTTTTTAAACTATTTTGGATGACCATAGTAGATATGCCTGGGTTGTCATTTTGAAATCCAAAGCTGAAGTAGGTCAAAAGATACAAGACTTTGTGGCCATGGTTGAAATACAATTTGAAAAGAGGATCAAAACCATTAGAAATGATAATGGAACTGAGCTTCTTATGCCTATATATTATGCTTCAAAAGGTATCATACGTCAATTGAGTTATATATATACTCCTATGCAAAATGGTAGAGTAGAAAGGAGGCATCAACATATCTTAAATATCACTAGGGCACTCATGTTTCAATCATGCTTGCCTAAGAAATTATGGTCATATGTTGTGCTTCATGCTGTTTTCCTTATGAATCAAATTCCTACTAAAGTTCTGAAGAATAAGTCCTCATATGAGGTCATGTATGGTGTTGCACCTGACTTAAGTTCCCTAAGGGTGTTTGGTTGTTTGAGTTATGCATCTACCTTGCCAAACAACAGACACAAATTTGACTCAAGAGGAAGAAAATGTGCTTTCTTGGGATACAAAGCATGTATTAAAGGTTTCATGCTTTTAGATACAATTAACCATGAGATCATCATTTCTAGAAATGTGAAATTCTTTGACATGAAGTTTCCTTACCTTGATAAATCTAACCCATATGTGCCCTCAAATATATACCTTGATCATTACCACTCAACAATTGGTGACAATGAAACTGAACCAACCAATTCATTTGTCCACAACCCTACTATTGAAGTAGCACATGTTCCTCACTTCATTGAAAACAAACCTATACAATCCACTGATACCTCACAAACCAGTCCTGATGACATAAACAATTCAAATGACTAACATAATTCATTCATCACCTAAGATAATGAATAACACACTTCTACACCGATTCCTCAGCCTGAGCAAATTAGATAATCGACAAGAACCACTCAAACTCCTATTCATCTAAAGGATTACATGTGTAGTTCTTCCACTTCTTCATCATGTCAATACCCAATAGAAAAATGTCTTTCATATTCTAAACTCTCCCTCACTCTTCAAGCCTATATTATGTTTTTTCTCCTGAAGTTGAACCAACCAACTACCAAGCATCTTCCAAGGATCCTCGCTGGATCAAAGCCATGCAGAATGAGATTGATGACCTTAATGGTAATCACACATGGGATTTTGTTGACTTGCCTTCCGATGCTTCTCCTATAGGAAGTAAGTGGGTCTACAAAATCAAAAGACACGTTGATGGATCAATATAACAATTTAAAGCACGTCTTGTGGCTCAAGGTTTTAACCAAACAAAAGGTTTGGATTACTTTGAAACATTTTCTCCAGTTACTAAGCTCTCTACTGTTCGTGTTTTACTTGCACTAGCTACTATACATGGATGGCCTTTACATCAATTAGATGTCAATAATGTCGCTCCCCATGAGACTTGCATGAAACAGTCTACATGAAGAAGATACCACAAGGAGTCACAACTACTAAACCAGATCAACTGTGCAAACTTGTCAAGTCTCTTTATGGCTTGAAACAAGCTATTCGACAATGGTTTAAGAAGGTGGCTACTTTTCTTAAAGCTATTCCATTTCATTCACATAAATTCTAGTTTATTTGGATGACATCATCCTAGTTGGAACTTCCTTAATTGTGTTTGAAGATTTTAAAAGAGAATTACATAGATCTTTTCATATCAAGGATATTGGTCAGCTTTAATTCTTTGTCTTGAGGTAGCTCGATCATCTAAGGGCATAATTGTTGGTGTAAGCCATAAAGGCCAATACTTTTGGTACTTGTATCGAATTATTTATTAATAATAAAAGATTTTTTCTTTATTATGTTTGTTTAATAAAGTCCCTAGAATAGCTAGTCCGTTTAATGTATCAAGTGTGATTTCATCATGAGATCCCGTTAAACATAAGGACATTATTCTTAAAGTATCCGTAGTCGAGCTTTATTGTGAAGTGGGATAACATTAAAGCATTAAGAGTATTATGTATATAGACTGATGATCACATCTCGTGGATCATGGATAAGGAGTTATCAAGTCTTAAACATAGGTATGAATATTAGGAGTAATATTAATACTGGATTGATCCGCTATGAGAATACTACATAGAATGTTATGCAAAGTGTCATAAGTTATTCTCATGGTGATAATGGTGTATACCACCCTTCGACCTGAAACCATTATGTATCCTAGATGTAGAGTCGAGTGCTTTATTGTTGATCAAACATTATCCGTAACTGGATGACCATAAAGACAGTTGATGGGTACTCCAAGGAGGATGTTGAGGGACATGAGTGACCTAGATGGAATTTGTCCATCATGCGTAACAGGATAAATGTCTAAGGGTCTAATATTGAACTGGACAAGGATGTCACGGTCTATGCCCTGTGTTCAATATAGACATAAGGGCAAAAGGGTAATTGTACACACAAGTATCATCACAAAAATAGGATTTGTCAGATCACATGCGATGTCAACTGAACTGCGTCAACCCGTTTCCCATAACAACAACCCAAGCAAGGACTAATCATTCTACTGGGGTCTTCGGCGTGCGCAACGGCAAACTTAACGAATTCTGATACCCCATTCTCGTACTCTCTCGACAATCGATTGGAAGACATCCATGTATTATCCATTACTAATTAGAATAAACAAAAAAACAATTTCAGAAGAGAAACCAATTTCAGAAGATACTCTGTGCAGGGCATTCATGTCTCCATTTACTCTATCAAATAACATCCATACCTAAACTTCTTAAGTTACTAGCTACGCTATGTACTGGTTGGCTGTTAATGAAGAATTCAAACACATTCGGACCTAGGTTTCTAATGATACTGGTGTTGACACAAAATCAGATGTTCATAGGTCGTATAACCCTAACTACTGGGTAATGTAGTCCCATTGCATGCGCTATCATGGTCACTAAAAACCAACCGTCAATTGCCTAATAAACCCAAACTATTTAAATGACTATGAATATTGAAACTTTACAGGTCGAAACAAACGTAGCATAGACAACAATAACATAAAACTGAAATGGGGCAAAGCTAAAACAAAGCAATAGTGCAAGTAATAATGTATGCATCGTGTACCTTTGATTGGTAGAAGGAGGAAATGTCGTAGATCTAACAGAGGTGGAAGGAGAACGCCTTAGAACCCTAACGTGAAAAAGAACGAAAATAACAGAGAGTGAAATAACAAAATGCGCAATATGTTATGATTTTAATGTTTACTAAAGGGGACCTTAGAAGGCGCTTGTGGAAAAAAAGCGTCCTCTAAAGGGGGCCTAAGAGGGCGCTTATGGAAGCGCTCTCTATTGCTCCTTATTTTTTCGCTTCACTTTAGAGAGCGCTTTTGTAATAAAGCGCCCTCTAAGGTGCGCTGTCTATTCCAGTTTTTGGCGTAGCATGCTAGATACTATTCACTGTTTATTATGTTAAATATGTGATTTAATATAATTGCCAATGTCGCGAAAACCTACAGGATCACACACAAAAGGACGGATTGATGAGAGACAGAGTAAATAAGGAACATCGTAAGGTACAATGCACTTAAGTGAATTGTAGAACATCATAAGGTACGTCGTACTTAAGTAGAATACGAAATGTGGTAAGGTACCACGCGTTTAAGTGATTTTTGGTATACCATAAGATATGGGCCACATACACTTGAGTGGGCTTTTTTGCTTGCAGCCCACACAAGTGATTCTATAAATAGAACCCTTGTGCAGAAGCATTTCACTTGATAAATTTTTGTTTCTCTCTCTCACACACTCAAAGCCTTCATTGTAGCAGCTAGCACTGAGATTGAAGGAATCCGTCCGTATGGACTGAGTAGAGGCGCTATCATAATTCAACGCTCGTGATCACTCCTTAGATCCGCATCAAAGGTTTCAATCGCCACGAGAGGTAACGGTTTCTGTCATTGATCATGTCCATTCGTAAGGATCACTAAATGATTTTTTTTAATTTCCGTTGTATTTTGGATCGCAATTTTCCTTCAGGGCATAACTCTATGTCAATGTAAATATTTCCTTGAATTGGTTCAAGATGCTGGCCTTACCAGTTATAAACCAGCCTCTACTCCCTTAGATGCTTCCATTCACCTCCATTAAGATATTGACTAAGCATTCTCTGATATCACTGCATATCGTAGGCTTGTTGGTAGGTTGTTATATCTTGCCACAACACGGGTCAGACATTGCATTTGCCACTTAACAGTTAAGCCAATTCATGAGTGTTCCCACTGAGCTACATTATCAATCTTCCCTTCGTGTCCTGCGATACCTTAAACGCTCTCCTGGATAGTAGATAATATAGAAGAAGATAACGAAATAGATTCCTATGTTGCATGAGCATGCTAATACCATACACTCTTTCTTACTTGATTAACTACTGTTATGTTAGTTAGATTGAATTAGTTAGGATGGTGATGTGACATAACTACCTGATGTAACTATATAAGTATGTTGTAACTAATTTCTTCATTAATCAATGCAAACCGTTGTTCAATCTTTCTTCTTTGTTCTCTTTCTATTTTCTCTCATTCAATGAAGTTTTGTGATTGCTTAAAAAATGCATTATTAAATAATAACTTTATTTAGAGTTTAATACAAAATTATATATGAGACAATTTTTTTGGTTTATATATGAATACAATTATTACTTTTTAATATCACAGATATAATAAAGTGAACAATTATAGTACATTAACTATAAATTTTCATGTAAAAACTATAATTCCTTTACATTTTAATTTTTTAATATATTACTTTTAGATAAAGACAAAACGCTTCATTCAGATTCATATTAAAATTTAAAAATAAAATAAAATAATTTATTAATAAAAAATACACTAGACACGATATTTTTTTTCCCTCTCTTTTATACATATAAGATAAAAATAATTATAGTAGATTAATTATAATTTTTCACACTTCAATATTTTAGTTTTTTAATTAGTAATTGAAGTATACAACTCATATAATGACAAATGTTTGTCACTAGTCAATGCATTAAAAGAATTTTTTACAAAAATAACCCATTTTTTCAAGGAAATTCCCAAAAATATCTCTGGTTTCAAAAAAAATTCCAAATTATCCCACTTTTAGGAGGAGTCGCCAATTGAATTGGAGACTCCTCTTAAAAATTGAATGGAGACGCCAGTTAGATTGGCGCCCCTGTGTAGTACTTAAGAGGAGGCGCTAATTCAATTGGAGCCTCAGTGTAAAATGCAATTTTTGTGTTATAAATAGATGCGTTGTGTGAGTCATTGTTCCACATCTCAATTAATTATTTGGCAATCATGTTTGGTGTTCGTCGCCGATACGGAAAGGTGATTTATGCGAGAGACAAACCTTAGATGTTGATGCTGTTCTGGAACATCACTACGTTCGATAAACTGAAGAGGGAGCTGGTTCGTTGGTTAGATGGGAAAATACCAGAAGGGAAAAATTAGAAGTATTGAGAGACTCGACAATATCTTTGGTTGGGTGCGAATGAAGACTGATAAGGATGTTAGGGAAATGATGTTCGGTCGAGATGACATCAATTTGATTGTTGTAATCAGTTAGAAATATTTATGTTTTTAGATAGCTTATTTTATACTGATGTTTGTTGTGAACCTCGTTCTAACAAAAAGTTAATGATATATAATGATTGAAGGTTACAGAAATACAATGTTACAAAAAGCTTAAGACCCAGATGATGCTCCTCGATTGGGACAGTTGTTCTTGTTGTGTCTTGGTTGACGACAGATACTACATAATCTTATCATTTTATCTGTGGAATCCATGTTTGTCCTGATACGTGTGCTGTTTGGCCTTCCTTTTTTCTTTCTACGCATCTCGTCGTTATGCCAAACTATATCACCTTCATATGGAGACCAGTATTCCTCCATTGGTAGTACCGAGAAGCTTTGATTATATACATTCATGACGGTGACGGTCTTGTACACATAAGATAAATGGCTGTAAGCATCTTGACGAGTATAAGCGCATGCTGCAATGACATGGGAGCAAGGAATGCGGAAGGCCTGAAATTTTTCCACAATCGCACCAACTTCTGTCTAGTCTAACAGCATAGGCTAAATTTGGTTTCCCCTCATTGTGATCCATTGTTTCCTAGACGCTGAAATTTTGCCTATGACGGTCAAAGACTGTTACAGCGTGTGTGCTAGCTTTGATGCTCTCCTCTTTCATGACCTTCATGCAACACTCACTGAATACTTGCCCGGACATTAACACCGCACTCCATCTTTCACCTCTGGTTGCGAACGTAGAAGCCAACCTATAATAGGTCGATCTTACCAAGGCGGTTATCGGCAGATTTCGAATTCCTTTGAATATCCCGTTCATGCATTCCACAAGGTTTATTGTCATGTGGCCCCATCGACAACCTCCTTCAAATGCCCTTGTCCACTGCTCTACTGGTATATTATTTAGCCATCTCCATGCGTCTTCATTAGACAGTCTAATTTCATCACGATAATATTGAAATGACGGTTGAGTTAGAGCATACCCATCATTCACCACCTTCTTGCGAAGATTCTTATCTTTTATAGCATGCATGAAGTTTTGTGCAATGTGTCTGATGCAATAGACATAGGTAGAAGGAGGATCATGCCATTTGTTGTCATGGTTGTTGTAGGCACTCTCAATGGCAACATGTCTATCAGAAATCAAACCGAGATTGGCTTGTGGAGCCATATGCGTTTTGAGATGTCGAAGAAAGAAACCCCATCCACCAGCCGTTTCACCTTCAACAAGAGCAAAGGAAATGGGAAAGACATTGTTGTTTCCGTCTTGTGCATCCGCCATGAGCAAAGTACCCTTGTATTTGCCATATAACCAAGTGCCATCAATTTGAATAATAGGTTTGCAGAACGTGAAACCTTTGATGCACGGGTCAAATGCCCAAAAGAGATGGTGAAAGATTCTATTACCTGTAGCACAGGTTCCGTCTGGCATCATCGCTGGCAATGTCTCCATAATTGCCACAGTTCCTGGGACATATGTGTTTAGTGCCTATAAAAACCGTGGCAATTCCCTGTATGAATCATCCTAGTTGCCGAAAACTTGTTCAACAACCTTTGTCCTCGCAATCCAAGCTTTCTTGTAAGATGGAGTATAATTATATGTTGTTCTGATATGGGATATAATTATACTCACCTTCATGGATGAGTCTTTATTAACCAACGGCAGAATGTCTTGACATATCAACATTGTGCTTAGTTTGCGGTGGTCTTGTTAAACGTTAGTTGCAGTGCAACTGTGAGGTGGGTCTATTGAAGCGATCTCCCAAGAGTCGTTTTCTTTTTGTAAGACGCAGCCAAACCAAACTTACAAAGCATGTTACGACATTCGATAACATACCTTCTAGAATCAGTGCGTTTCACTGTAAAATCAGCAGAGTTGTTCATGTGGAATGTTTTGATAGCTAGAACACATTTTTCTTTGGTATGAAACATGTCTCCCACCTTTAATTCGCCTTCTGATCTCGGATACGGATTATAGAAAACACTGTTGGATGTTTCATCGTCGTGCATATCCATATTTGTCATATGTTGAGGCGGATTGTAGACATGACTATGGGGTATTGGTGGTGGTTGATCATCATTTTCAATGTCGTTGATCGCAACCTGTTAGACCACCTTCGACCGACAGACGTAAGGAAAATAACTTAATAATTTCGTTATATTTTGTTAACTTCTTCTACCTAGATTATAATCCTATCTTCTTTCACATTTCAGTTCATTTGGCGTCCATACCTTAATTTGGATCATGACCATCAGGTCAACGCTGAAGACACGGCCGTATGGACTGCATGCACACCGATAATACGGTTCACAACCGTGGAGATGCACAACAATGATCGTGTGAAGCTGCAGTTCGATATGCCCCAAAATATCCCAGATCCCCCAGCTAGCCTAGGAGAATGGCATCTGCGCAAAGTTAACGACCAATGGAACTTCAATCCATGGCAAAGCTTTGCAATATCGGAGTGTCGCAAATGGAAGCACCGTCATAACCATGTGTTAACTGACGCAGTCATGCCAACTGAAGAAAAACCAAGTCGTGCTTATATGGCTTGGTACAGATCGGTTGGTTTTCAGTTCATCGCCGAGGATATGTACTTGTACGGTCCACGCCAGATGACTTACACACCTGACACCTCAATATCAAACCCCCAACAATAGTGTCAGACCAGATACACACAACCTCCTGTCCGTCAAACGTTCCGTTCAACCAACACACAAACATACAACCAAAACATACCATACACTCAATCCCAATACCAAGAGCATACCCCATACCACCACCAACAAATTGACCATCAACCTGAGACTCAACATCGCTTCGCACCCACCCCATCACCCTACCAAAGTCGCCTAAGCCAGAACACCCAACGATCATTCAACACCAACCGCCCTTCCTCCTACCATAGCCAAGAAGCCCAAACCTCACAAAACCAAAACATCCAACAACCTTATCTCTACCAAACACCCCAACAACCTTTCCTCGACGCATCGTTCACACACATGTCTCCCTTCAACCGTCCCGATCGCCCATCAATGAGTCAACCACAACCCAACTTCTATGGCATGGGTCATGAGCTCAACTACGGCGGTACACCATCGATGCATACTGAAGACTATGCCGACTTGTCTGACTACCTCAACAGGCATTTTCCTGTAGTTGGAAGTGACACTCTTGGCCCCTCAGATGCTCAAGCACCGGTACCGAATCATCAACGTGGGTTAGGGTCACTGGTTAAGGTAGCTAGAGGATGTGGACCGGAGGTCGGTTAGGTGATCCCGGTCATCACCATTAGGTTTCTTTGTGTAAACGACAAATTTTATTAATATCGAATTTATCTATCACGTATACCATTTACCCAAAAAAATTGCATTTTACACTAAGACTCCAATTGAATTGGCGTCTCCTCTTAAGTACTACACAGGGGCGCCAATCCAATTGACTAGGGCACATGCCATAACCAATCCAATTGGCGTCTCCATTCAATTTTTAAGAGGAGTCTCCAATTCAATTGACGACTCCTCCTAAAAGTGGGGTAGTTTGAGATTTTTTTTGAAACCAGAGATATTTTAGATTTTTTTTAAAAAAAGTGGGTTATTTTTGTAAAAAATTCGCATTAAAATATATAATTTTCCAATTCTCATGAAAGATATATAGTTTTTCACTTTGATATTTTATCCAAAATAATCACTAACGACCAACTCAAATATTTCAATACTAATTTACACAAATAAGCACAATGTTCGATCCATTACAATAAAAAAAATATTTATGATTGATTTTTATATATAAAATATGTAACAAATATTTGTTATCGAAAATGATAAAATTAAATATGGGACAAATGTTTTTCACTCAAATATAAAAATATTGAAATACAAAATACATATTTATTCATGATAAATATTAAAGAATATATTTGACAAATATTATGGATACATAAAAATAAAATAGTATAAAACAAATATTTATCACCATTAATATAAATGAATATGAAATAAAGAAAATAATATCGGATTGAAATTATGTATTAGTTTTAATAAAAATATAAAATTATTTTTTTAATTATTTTTTTTAATATAAATTTTTTATACGGATTTCTTATTTTGTGTTCCTAGAACACAAATTATAATTATTCATATTTAATAAAACATACTCATTTTTCATTGTAATATAAATAAATATTTTACATTAAAATTATGAGACAATTTTATCATCCATAAATAAATAAAAAAGTGTGGGACAAACATTTATCTTTAATAGATATATTAAAAATAGACAAATTACTAATATTTAAATATACATGAGACAAATTTTAAACAACAATCAAATTTACTTTAAATTTATTTAAAGTTAAGCATAATAATAAGTATATCATATCCATTTCATTTAATTAAACAAAAAAATATAGTAACTATTTTGATAAAAAAAACATATTTTTCTTATGCAATTTAATTTCAAAACTATATTGATTAAATATTATATTATTCATTTTAAATGTGTTGTTTATTACACATTTTATTATATATATCTTGTCTGGTTTATCATAAAGCAAAAAGCAAAATAAAGAGACACACAGTAATTTTTTCTTCAACCAAAAACAAACTCTACTTCTGGATAAGTTTCATTTTTTTTTCTTTAATAAGTTTCAATTTAATTAGGAATATGTTTTTTCTTTCTTTTTTTTTAATTAAAAAATATGCTTTTCATTTTACAATTCTTTTCCTTAAAAGATAGATCTTTTTATTTAAACAAATATTTTGCCACCACTTGGTAGTTATATAGAGCTGTTTGGTTATCATTTTACTTTCCCCCGATTTTACAAAATCAAAACCCATATCCATGTCAATAGGGTTTCTATGAACCACCGCAATCGGTATGAATACAAGGAGATCAAAATGTTCACACAGCCGCTGAATCTAGTGCAGCAGCTCCATCAAAGAACCCAAAAGTGCACCGTGGGGTGTCCCGTGCTTGATCGCTGCCTCAACGGCGGCCTACCCACTAATTCAATAACCGAACTCGTCGCCGAAAGCGGAGCCGGCAAAACCCAAATCTGCCTCCAACTCGTCCTCTCGGCTCAGCTTCCACCTTCCCACGGCGGCCTCTCCGCCTCCTCTCTCTACATATTCACCGAGTCCCCTTTCCCCGTCCGCCGCCTAAAACAGCTCTCCCGCTCTCTCCTTTCATCTCACCCCGATCTTCTCCGCTCCGACCCGCTCTCCCGCGTCTTCCTCCGTGGGATTTATTCCGCTGAGAAATTCGTTAATCTACTGCCAGACATTGAGATTTTTCTTACTTACTGGAAATCACGATTGTTACCTGTCAGGGTAATCGTTGTTGATTCTATTGCTGCTTTGTTTAGATCTGAATTTGATAACTCTAGAGTGGACCTTAGGCGTAGGTCATCACTGTTTTTCAAGATTTCCGGTGGATTAAAATCGTTGGCGGAGAGGTTTGGGTTGGTTGTGGTTGTTACGAATCAAGTTGTTGATTTGATGAGTGAGGGAGAGAATGGAGTGAGGATTGGGAATTTGAGTGAGATGTATTCGTCTGGGCGAAGGGTTTGCCCGGCGTTGGGTCTTTCGTGGGCGAATTGTGTGAATTCTAGAATGTTCTTATCGAGGGATGAATATGGGGAAAGTAAAAGGAGAAGGATCAGTGTTGTTTTTGCTCCTCATTTGGGTCAATGTTGTTCTGAGTTTGTTATTGCTGGAGATGGTGTTTTTGGTGTAGAGATGATGGGGCAAAGGAATGTATGAATTGTTGTTTTTATGTGCTTGTGTTATAGATGATAATTTAAAAATGTATGTATGTATAAATAGAATAGGATAGAAAAGAATGTTGTTCAATGTTTTGGTTGCTCATTCTCTTCATAGTCTAACTTTATTTTGATTTTGGTCGCAGCGTTTCCTTTCTTATTTTGAGGAATAAGATAAAAGCCTACAATAAAACGAAAGTGTATGAAATAGGAGGTCACAATGATCATAGAAGGATCAGAATTCTACCAACACATAAACCGTAAATCTACCTATATACAGTTTCTTATCAAGAGTGTTAAGAAAGACTCTCTCGAACACTCACTTTTTTATTGGATGAAATATTTGTGTATCCATCACTCCCTCATTGCTTTTGATTGGGTAAATTGACGTGGGAAGGGACTTTGCATGTTTTGTGATGACACCTTTGTGTTGGGGCATCAATTAAAACATAAACGAACATAAATTTTCCTTTTAGAAATGGGTAATGAAGATTCACATGATGATCCAATTTTCACCCATGTTGGGGAAGAGCACTCCAACTCTAATGCTTCCGTAGATATTCCTCAAATTTCTTTGAATGCTATGACAGGGAACACTTGTTTTCAAACTATGAAAGTTATCAAAACACATGACAAGAAATTGATCCATATTCTCTTAGACAGCGGCAATGCCCATAATTTCTTAGACTTGAAAATTGCTAAGAAATTGAGATGCAAGCTTGAGAAGGTTGCACCTATGACAATTATAGTTGGCAAAGGTAATAAATTAGTGGCACCTTTTATTTGTAAGGATTTCACTAGTAAAATACTCAGCACGGCTAAAGTAGTTGTGTCTCATGACACTTGATAAAGCATTTCATTATTTAAAGACAACTGCAAATGAATTCTACCATGTAATGAATTTAGATTTTTTAAACAATAATAAATTATTAAAAAAATATTCATGTAAGATCAATAACTATATAAATTGAAGTAACAAAAAAAAAGTAACTATTTAATTTTGTGAATCGTCCAATCTAAAAAGATAGGGGGAATTTATTACCATTAAGATAAACAATGCTTTACTCCCGATGTCATTGTTTTGCCTTTAGGTTGTTATGATTTGAGGTGCAATGGCTCACATATTTTGGTCTTATATTACGGGACTTCTCTAAGATGAAAATGGAGTTTACTATTGATTTAAGAGGAGCTAAAAATCACAACATCAAGCTTATTAAAAATAATTATTTTTATCATATTGTATAACATGGTTCCCAATTGTGCTTTCTATATTTGAACTCGCCCGCTACATCACCTCCGACTGATCCATATAGTTATTGGTTGTATCAGCAGAGCAGACACCTATACTTGAAGCTATTTATGAAATAATTAGTCAATTTTTTTGAATCTTTGAGGAGCTTAATATGTGGCCTCCTTCAAGGTCGGACTTTGATAATTGCATTACTTAAAAAGATGGCACTGATGTTTTTAGTTTGCGTCCTTACAAATATAATATTTTGCAAAAAGATATTGTCGATAACATTGTGGAGGAATTATAAAGCACTACAACAGTCCCTCACATCCCCAATCGTCTTAGTTCGGAAAAAGGGTGGTTCACGGTGCCTCTATGTTGATTACAAACGACTTAATCAAAATACTATCAAGGATCGGTTCCCAATTTCTCTTATTGAAGACCTCATGGATGAATTATATGGTGTCACTATTTTCTCTACAATTGGACCTATGTCCAGGTTATCACCAAGTTTGTATGCAAAAAGGTGAAGAGTAAAATACCTATTTCAGGACATATGCTTGTCATTTTGAATATTTGGTGATGTCATTTGGGCTCACTCACGCGAAGACAACTTTCCAAGCTCGAATCACATTTTTCACCCATTTCTTCTAAGATTAAACTATAGTCTTATTTTTGCCCAACTTTTCTCAACCCTTTGCTGTCGTGATTGAAGCCTCAGGCAAGGAAATAAGTGTTATATTGATGCAAAACGACCATCATATTTCTTATATAAGTAAATATTTGGGCCCTACACAATAAACCATGTGTATCTATGAGAGGTAGGGGTGGACATCGGTTGGGTTGGATCGGTTTTCGGGCCCAAATTCCCAATCCGACCTAATCATCGGTTGGAAAAAACATAACCAAAACCGACCGGTTTGCAATTCGGTTATTTTCGGTTTCGGTTTTGTTCGGTTCGGTTTCATAATGCGGTTTATTCGGTTTTAAAAATAATTGAGCTCATTCCAAAATAAACCCAACACAAGTGGATTTTATCTAGGATTTAAATAGCACAATTTTATACTAGTCTTTAAACTTTTAGTTTACTTATGAACAAAAAAAATAAAACAATATATCTTAAAACTTATGAAATTGCTGCATTTTTCGGAAATGGATTGAACAATCATTGTTAACATTTGTACTAATAGTGTATAATTTCTACTGAACCGGTCGGTTTAGGATATCATCGGGTCCATAAATTCAAACCTAAACCGACCGGTTTAACCCATGTGAACCCAAGATTATTCAAACCGTCAAACCGAAAAACCGACTCACCCGAACCGGTGTCTAAGGGGCCACATGGTTTGGTCGGTTTGGGCTGGGTTTCTTTATTCTGTCCAGCGCTAATGAGAGGTAATTGTTAGTTATGGTTTATGTCATATAAAAGTGGATCATTTCTCTTGCACACAACCACTTTTTGATTTGTACTAATCAAAATAGTACTTCCCGTTCCTTTTTAAATGTCAATTTTTTACTTTTTACACATACCAGGAATGTTAATCATTATTGTTATTTTTTAAACAATAATTCTCCTTTTACCTATAATACCCTTAATTATTTACTACATTCATTTTACTTTTTCTCTCTCTGTAATAATTACATAGGGGTAATTTTGACAAAAATGTATTTAATACTACTTTGAACTTTACAAATGACAATTAAAAAGAAACAAAAATTTATCAAAAAAATGACACTTAAAAAGGAACGGAAGGAGTAGCAAATACCTCGTAGAGCATAAATTCAACTCATAGGCTTGGACTTTTAGATACAATATAAGCAAGGGTCTAATAATAATGTTGTTGACGCCCTTTCGCGCAACTATGATGCTAAATTATTGCCAGTGATGTTGGATAATATGCATCATGGTCTATTGAACTTAATTAAGCAATCATGGAAAACTGACACGACTCTTCAACCCATTGTATCATACTTGCAAGCTAGTTCTAATACTTCTCTTAAATCCTACGGTCATATGAATAACTTGGGAGGAAAGGTAAGCTTGTCATTGGCAATGATCCTGACTTGAAATTCCATATATTAAAATGATTGCATGATGGTTGCATGATGATTTTGTAGAGAAAATAACAAATAAACAAATTTCTATGCACGCGGAAGCATACTTAAAAAAAGAGCAAAAAAGTTCAAAATTAAAATTCACAAAATCATTATTCAACTTTTAATCTTTACAAAACAAAATTATAAACTTTCTCATTAAATAACAATTTTTAAGGAGAAAATTACAAATCCTTAAAACTATAATTTTTGAACGGAAAAATTGCAAACTCTCTTTCAATTATAATTTTTGAACGGGAAAATTTTAAACTCCCTCTTAATTACAATTTTTGAACGAATTGCAAACCCTCTCTTAACTACATTTTTTGGACGGAAAAATTGCAAACGGTTTCAACAAACTAATTTTAAATGGCAAAATAGAAAACTTTCACAACAAACTATTTTTGAACGAAAAAATAAAAAACCTTATCTAAACACAAAACTACTCAATACACCATAAAGACTACATTTTATTGTTGTATCCAAAACTAAAACTAACTATATCTATTTATATTAATACTCAAATTCTATTTTCTTTCTACTACTCGATGTGAGACTTGAATGAATATACTATTTGACCCAACAAATCCTCCGTTCATCCAAAGTCTCTCATATCTTCACTTTATCTTCAACTTCATCTTCAAAATAATGATTAACCATATTTGTAAAATTATAACTCTTCAACTTTTTTGTCTTCTTCCTCCCTTGATCATAATATTTTTGTTGCTCTTCCTTTGTCGCATGATCAATTTTTGGTGTGACTCTTCCTTTCTCCCTTGATCAGAACCTTAACTCTTATACTAGTTGTTGAAAAAATAATAAATAAACAAATTTCTATGCACGCGTAAGCATACCCACAACAAGAAAAGGAGCAAAAATAATTCAAAATTAAGACTCACAAATTCATTATTCAACCTCTAATCTTTACAAAACAAAATTACAAACTCTATCATTAAATTGTAATTTTTAAGGAGAAAATTACAAATCCTTCAAACTGCAATTTATGAATGAAAAAATTGCAACCCCCCTCCCCTCTCAATTATAATTTTTTAAAGGAAAAATTATAAACCCTCTTTCAATTATAATTTTTGAACAGAAAAATTACAAACATTCTCTCAACTATAATTTTTGAAAGGAAAAATTGCAAACTGTCTCAAAAAATTATTTTTGAATGGAAAAATAGAAAACTCTCTCAAAAAACTATTTTTGAACAAACTCCCCTCTGGTTAAAGAATAATTCTTGTTGTTGGTCTCGTCGACCAGCTCTATTTGAATGATCAGTGTTGGTCTTTTCCAACTCTTTTGTCGTTTCTATGTTGAAGACGAGACTGCAACGCGAATATAGCATAACCTCATAATCTTTGAGCTTAAACATGTTTAGAAAATCTATGAGTTCTTCCCCAGCCTTAGGAAAAACAACTTTCATCTACTATTCATAGTCGGGTTCAACCCCTTCTGTGCTCTCAGTTATGTCCACCATGAATACATCGACAAGCTCGATGGACAAAGCCTTTTCAACTTTGGGATCAGGCTCACCCTCTGGTTGAGCTTTTTTGCTTTTCAACAAACTTGAGTCTTCCATCCTTCAACGTATTATAAACCAAACCCTAAAAAGCAGACACTATGAGGTTTTATGTCCAAGAAAATTATGAAATTTACAAAAACATTTTTTCTTTCTTTGTTCTAACGGAGGAGTTTTCAATCCCTTGGGCATTACTATTTTCCCATTTGAAGGGTTCAATAATTTACACACGTAAGGGGTTCGTGGCTTTAATTCTGCCACATTATTCTTATTTTCTTCAAAATAGTTGTTATATGTGTCAGATATAGTATTTATTTAATCTATTTAGACATAAAATACTTTTTTTCCTTTTTATGGTACTTACTCGACTTAGCCTTTTCGGCCTCTAAGCGTTCTGCCTATCATACACTATTTGCTATTTGGACCATATCCCTTAGGTACTAAGCATCTAATTTATTTCTAATGGAATAGTCTAGACCACTAACAACCATCTCGATCAACTCATGTTCAGAGACTTGTGTAAAGCATCTCACCTTAAGAAGTTTAAACCTGTTCAGATAGTCATCAATCGATTCATACATTTTACACCTAACATTGACCCGTTCCTTAAGGCAAATTTTGACTGGCCCATGTAGAACTGTTCATGAAACACTCTCTCTAATTAACTCCAAGTATGTATAAAATTATGAGGGAGTGTTGTAATTGAAGGAGAATAGCGATCCAAAATACAGCGGAATTTAAAATTTTCTCCTTTAGTGATCCTTACGAATGGGCATGATCAGTGATAGAATCGTTACCTCTTGTGACGATTGAAACCTTTGATGCAGATCTACGGAGCGATCACGAACGTTGAACAATGACAACGCCTCTACTCAGTCCACACGAACGGATTCCTTCAATCTCAGTGCTAGCTGCTACGAATGAAGGATTTGAGTAAGAGAGAAAGAGAGAAACGAAATTGCAACTTCCCCAATGTTTTTGCATAAGGGTTCTGTTTATAGAAGCACTTGTGTGGGCTATAAGCTAAAAATCCCACTTAAGTGTATGTGGCCCATATCTTATAATATGCCAAAATCACTTAAGCGCGCGGTACCTTACCATATTTCGTATTCTACTTAAGTACACCGTTGGTGTAAGCCCTAGAGGCCAATACTTTTGATACTTGTATCAAATTATTTATTAATTATAAAAGACTTTTTCTTTATTATGTTTGTTTAATAAAGTCCCTAGAATAGCTAGTCCGTTTAATGTATCAAGTATGACTTAATCATGAGATCACATTAAACATAAGGACATTATTCTTAAAGTATCTGTAGTCGAGCTTTATTGTGAAGTGGGATAACATTAAAGTATAAAGACTATTATGTATATAGACTGATGATCACATCTCATGGATCATGGATAAGGAGTTATCAAGTCTTAAACATATGTATGAATATTAAGATTAATATTTATACTGGATTGACCCGCTATGAGAATACTATATATAATGTTATGCAAACTGTCATAAGTTATTCTCATGGTGATAATGGTGCATACCACCCTTCGACCTGAAACCACTATGGACCCTAGGTGTAGAGTCGAGTGCCTTGTTGCTGATCAAACATTGTCCGTGACTGGATGACCATAAAGACAGTTGATGGGTACTCCACGAAGCATGCTAAGGGACATGAGTGACCTAGATGGAATTTTCCCATCCTGCGTAACATGATAAATGTCTATGGGCCCAATATTGAACTGGACAAGGATGACACGGTCTATGCCTTGTGTTCAATATAGACATAAGGGCAAAAGGGTAATTTTACACATAAGTATTATCACAAAAAGGATTTGTCTATCACATGACATTTTCGTGTCTTGGGTAGCAGTGATGTGTTGCTAGATATCGCTCACTGTTTATTATGTTAAATATGTGATTTAATATAATTGCTAATGACGCGAAAACCTATAGGGTCACACACAAAGGGCAGATTGATGAGAGATAAAGTAACTAAGGAACACCGTAAGGTACGGTGCACTTAAGTGAATTGTAGAACATCGTAAGGTACAATGTACTTAAGTAGAATACGAAATATGGTAAGGTACCACGCGCTTAAGTGATTTTGGCATATTATGAGATATGAGCCACATACACTTAAGTGAGCCTTTTAGCTTATAGACCACACAAGTGGTTCTATAAATAGAACCCTTGTGCAGAAGCATTAGTGCAGTTGCATTTTTCGTTTCTCTTTCTCTTTCTCTCTCTCTCTCCCACTCAAAGCCTTCATTCGTAGCAGCTAGCACTGAGATTGAAGGAATCCGATCGTGTGGACTGAGTAGAGGCATTGTCATCGTTCAACGTTCGTGATCGCTCCGTAGATCTACATAAAAGGTTTCAATCGTCACAAGAGGTAACGATTCTATCACTGATCATGCCCATTCGTAAGGATCACTAAAGGAGATTTTTTAAATTCCGCTGCATTTTGGATCGCAATTCCCCTTCAAAAACATGTGAGTCCCACTGGGCATGCCAATTTGTTCGTTGGTGTTTTTAACGAACAATCACGAGTTTGAAAGTCTTTGATATTAACTCGAAAAATCTCGGGATTAATTTTGTGCAAAAACTTTTACTATGACGTAAGTGTAGGATGTGACTACAAATGTCTAGGCGCAGACAGTATGAAAGTGAATTTTAAAAGCAATAAAGATTGAATTAAAGTAAAAGAAACTTGAAATAAACAACATTAAATAAAATGTAGAAAACGACAAGAATAAATGATGTTTCAATTAAGGAAACATAAAAAGGTACAAAGAAAAAGGAACGCAAACACACATAATTGCTCGCACACTGTTTCCTTATTTGACTTGGGTACTCCGGTTATATAGATAATGTATATTAAATTTGCTACATTGATTACAACACATGGATAACTCTTCGACAATTTACTCCTATAGAATTGACACGTCTTCAAATATATGCAACTCATGTTCTAATATATTTCCACGTTGTCAAGCCTTTGAAACTGCTGAAACCATTATCCTACGTTCTCTAACTGCTTAGTGACAAGTAAATGGCTACTCGTCGAAGGTAGTTGTTGAAAGTGCTAAGTCTTTTCTGTCTTTTGTTTCCTTTGAAGGTGAGAAAAACAAGAAAGGGGGGGTTTGAATTGTTTGAAAAATAAGCGCTTTTGCAAAATGAAATCACACAATGATTTTATACTGGTTCGCTTATAACACAAAGCTACTCCAGTCCACCCGGCCAAGGTGATTTCGCCTTCAACAAGGACTTAATCCACTAATCTTGAAAGATTACAAACAACCCCTAAGAGAGAAGAAAATCTCTTAGTCCTCTCAAGTCTACAGACTACCAAGAGTCACTTGAGGAAATCAAATAAAAATTAGATACAAGATGTGTAATCTAGAGTGCTTCTAAGAAAGCAAATATTACAAACTTAAGAACAAATTTTTCACTTGATAAGCAAAAGCTTAGTGAAATTCTTTGAAGAACAAAGATGTTTTTCTTGAGCGTGATATAATTTCAGTATAGTTTTGGCTAGTTGATTTCTTGCTTACTGAATGAGATTTCTTCTCTATTTATAGGAGTTGAAGTAGAGTTGAAGTAGCGTTGAATCTGTTGGATATTGAGATGTAGTTACGCCATTCCATTAATAGCTTCTGCAGTAGACTTTTTCTCTTAGAAGTGACTACTTACCACAATTAGTATCTTCTCTCTTGGAAGTGGAGATTAACGTCTCTTTCTAATTGAGGAAATCCATTTGCAGAACTTTAACTTGGCTTAAACGTTACTTCATCATGATTAACAATTCTGATTAGAGTCTTCGTGTATCTGGAGAATCTTGCTTCTGATGTTATTTCTTGAAAGTTCAGATGGCGCTGATAACTTCCAGAGTTTACAGAAGGCATTAATTCAGAGTCAGAGCTTCTAGACTTTACTTCATATTCAGATGCTTCTGATACTTTGTAGTTTAGTCCAGAGTCAGAGCTTCTTGAATGAGATTCCACTTTAGATGCTTCTGATACTTGAGTTTTTGCATCTGATCTTGTTTTGCATCTGATGACATCATCAGATTTATTTCTTCTTTCTATAGAACCCTGCACACTTAGAAACTTTTCGTTAGGGTGCCATTTTTGGTTTCATCCTTTGTTATCATCAAAATCATGGAATCTGTTGTAGAACAATTTTTGTTCTTACAATCTCCCCCTTTTTGATGATGACAAAACAAATAAAATTATCAGAAGAAACATGAAAAATATTAGATCAGATAGACAAAAGCTCCCCCTGAGTTAGTACTAGGGAGTTCAGAAGTTCTTACCAGAGCTTTCCAAGCAATGAGATTTCTGAAAACTTTCTGCAATTTCTTAATTTTAATGTTAGAGTTATTTAATCAGAGCTATTATTTAATCAGAGCTATTTATATCAGAACTATTTCTATAATTGTTGCAGAATGCTTAAGGTTTTAGACATAATTTTCATCAGAGCTATTTAATAATTTCTCCCCCTTTTTGGCATAATCAAAAAGGCATAAAAATAAAAAGAATAATAAAGAGAAAAACACTTCATTAAAAAGCACAAAGACAAAAAACAGTCAAAAACATCAGATTCAAGGACGAATATCAGAGCTAAAAAGAAGACAGAAGCAAAAACACTAGGCAAGCAAACAAAATAAATCCTAAGTGCCTAAGGGTTCGGAGGTTGAGGAAGTCTCTGAAGCAACATGGCAAACATGTTCTGGATGTTTTCATTCAGAGCATCTTGCTTGTCCATCCTGGCACGAAGCTCATTCTGATCTTTCTTGATCTCTTGCTGATCTTGCTTTATCTCTTTCAGAGTGTTAAGAATCAGAGGGATCGCAGAGGAAGACTCCCCCTGAATCAGAGCCTGCTGAGCTTCAGCATCAGCAGCAGCTTGGGCTTCTGCATCTGCCTTAGCCTTGGCTTCAGCTTCCTTAATCCTTAGAAGTTCTGCTTCCTTAGCAATTCTTTCTTCTTCTAACCTCTTAGCTTCTTCTTCAGCTTCCCTAGCCAATCTTTCCTCCTCTAATCTTTTGGCCTCAGCTTCTCTGGCCAATCTCTCTTGGAGCCGTTCCTCAGCATCTCTGATGTAGCCATTTCTGACTTGTTCAGAGATACCCTTCAGCCTATAAGACTCAGAGGTCATCCAACTAATGACTCTGTTCCAGTGTGTCCTAACAGATTTAGGATCATCACTAACTTCAGAGTTTCTAGCCAGAGACTTGATCTTCTGGACTGAAGCTTCTGCAACCTGTATAATGGCCTCCTCAAGGGTAGGTATGGTAAGTTCAGGTTCAGGTTCAGGTGAATGAGGTGGAGAGTTTTGAGGGCTGAGATTTAGAGGTTGAGGTTCAGTTTGTTGAGGTTCAGATTCTGCTTGAAGTTCAGAATCTGCGTCTGGTTGAAGACTAGGGGATGAAGCATATAGTGGATTTAGGTCTAAAGGGTCAGAGTCTGGTCCAGGTACAGCGGGAATAAATGCTGGAGTGATATTAGAGGTGAAGGGATCAGATGGTTGAGTTTCAGAGGGTAAGGTTGTTGTTTGTTGTGGTGGAAGTGAAGTTTGGAGTGGTGAGGTTACTTCAGATTGTCTTGTGGGTTGTGGAGCGAAATTTTTAGCATAAATTTCAGCTATTGTTGGGGACTTAGGGTCAGAGTGTTCTTGATCAGAGGACTCTTGTTCAGAAAACTCTTGGTCAGAAGAAGGGGAAAGGTAAGGAGGTGATTCATATTCAGAAGATGAGGAAGAAGAAGTGCTTTGGTGGGTTTGTATAGGTTGAGAGGGAGGAATGAAGGTTCTGGCTATGTTTAGAACTGGTGTTGGTTGGAAGGTTCTGGTGATTGAGGGTGGTATTTCAGAGGTGGTATATATTGGTTGTGAAGAGAGAGGGTTAGAGGAAGCCATTATAGATGCAGAGGAGACAGGAGGAATAGACTTACCAGAAGAGACATTCAGAGGTGCTGAAGTTTTGCTGCCAGAGGTTTCTCCAAGTCTGGCTTTCTTTGCTCTCCTTGCCTCAGCAGCTATCTGTCTCTCAGAGACACCTCTCTTGTATCTGACAAGATCTTCTACAGAGTCCAGACAGTCTTCAAGGCGGAAATCAGAAACATCAACACCTTCTTCCAGCATACGATGAAGATAGAGGGCAACAGCGTCTCTGGGCTCATCCTTGAAGAACCTGGCAAGGCCATGAGGCATCTTCCTCTGATCCTTCAGAGCTTCCCAGGTCACATCCATAGTGGGCTTGACTCTGATGTCTTTGATGATTCCCATACTCCTCAGGTTTTTGGCATTCAGAGGCTTTCCCACATCAATTGCCAGATCATCCATACATCTGGTCTTCTCCAGAGCATCTACCAGCCCATGCTCAATGAAGATGTCAGAGAGCAATCTACCCAGAGGAATGTAGGATCTGGGCTTCATGTTATTCCTGGTTTCTCTGACTGAATCCCTCAGATATCTGAAGAGGAGAACAGGGAGGTTGATCTGGATACCCTTCTGAATACAGTAAAGGATGCATTTCTGATCAGCATTTATGTAATCTGAAGAGTTGGAGGCTGGACGATGATGGATTGTTCCCAGAATAATCTTCAGCCAAACTCGGAGGTTCTGATGAAGCTCCTTGTTCTTAGAGGGGTTTCCTTCAACATTAGGTTTAAAGATTGTAGGGTTGATGACTTCAGTGATGCGTTTTGACCTTGGAGGAATATTGTAAATCCTTTTACCTCCACTACTTTCCATATTCAACAGAGAGGCAATGGATCCTTCTGTGATCACTATCTTCACTCCCAGAACAAAAGAAACAATGAACTGGTCATCAGCATCTGCACATCTCCAGAACTCCTTCACCAGAAGAGGATAGATTGGACCATAAAGCCTGTCGAAGTAGGTTTCCCAACCTTGTTGACGAAGTTCCCTAGTGAGATCAACGCCATTTCTTCTTAAATTCTCAAAATCTACCAGCGATTCACACAGTACATCTAAACCTTCAAAGGGAGTTGAAAGGTTTATGTGTTGTTCACGGTCAAGAATGTGAGGTTCTTTGTAGACTGGGGTCGTGGTGACGCCTAAAACCATGGGTGTTTGAGTGTTTGAGGTTTGGGGATTAGAACTGGCTTCCATTTGTTGGGAGAAGTTAAAAACTTCTTGCTCTTGAGGATTCATGAAGAAAATTGATGAAGAAGATGAAGAACTGAAGGAGTTGCAGAGAAAACTTCGAGAGAGGGTTTAGGGTTTAAGAGTGAGTGAAAGTGATAAGTGTGTGAAATGTGAGAAAAGTGTTTATATACCTAAGTAAAAACGCATGCAAAACGACACCTCAGAAAGCGTTAGACACAAAACTCAAAATGGCACGCTTGGGGGGAAAATGATTACAGCTCATAAATGAATGTCTAATCCCACAGTTTGCACACTGCTCGAGGAAAACTCAAACGTCTGCCTTTTGAATTTCTTGACAGCTGTCTAGAAGTTCTAAAGTTTGACGCTTCAGAGTTCCACGCGTTGATGTATCTGATCTTCAGGAATACCAAGAGATTGGTTCTGAAGATTTCTAACTCAGATATCTTCTTAACTTGTAGAAGTATCAGAGTCAGAGGCATAAGTGTATTTGTTTTTATCAGAGTCTCATTTTACATGTTCAGAGCCAAATTTTACTCAGGGCAATTTTTGATGTTCAGATTTTCTAAGATAAAAAGAAATCTATCTTCAGCTAGAGGCTTAGTAAAGATATCTGCCCATTGATGTTCTGTATCAATGAACTTCAGCGTTACTATCCCTTTCTGAACATAGTCTCTAATAAAATGATGTTTTATTTCTATGTGTTTGGCTCTGGAATGTAGAATGGGATTCTTACTTAAACAAATAGCAGCAGTATTATCACAAAAGATAGGAATGTTACTCTCAAATATCTGAAGATCTTCTAGCTGATGCTTCATCCAGAGCATCTGAGTTGTGCACAGTGATGCTGAGATGTATTCTGCTTCTGCAGTTGATAGAGCAATTGTTGACTGTCTTTTGCTAGCCCAGGAGATTAAGTTGTTTCCCAGAAGCTGGCAATTTCCAGAAGTACTTTTTCGTTCTATTCTATCTCCTGCATAATCTGCATCACAATAACCAGAAAGCCTATACTCTGATGTTTTCTCATACATCAGGCCCAGGTTAGGAGTTCCTTTCAGATACTTAAGAATTCTCTTAACAGCTGTTAAATGAGATTCTCTAGGATCTGATTGGAATCTGGCACAAAGACAGACGCTGAAGAGAATATCAGGACGAGTAGCAGTCAGATAGAGAAGAGAGCCTATCATACCTCGATAGAGCTTCTGACAAACTTTGTTGCTTACCTCTTCCTTCTCCAGAATGCAAGTTGGATGCATAGGAGTTTTTGCAGATTTGCATTCAGTCATATCAAACTTCTTCAGAACGTCTTTAATGTACTTGCTTTGATAAATGTACGTGACTTCTGGGGTTTGATTGATTTGAATTCCCAGAAAGAACTTTAGTTCTTGCATTAAACTCATTTCAAATTCTGCCTGCATTAACTTAGAAAATTCTTGGCAAACAGAGATATTAGCAGAACCAAAAATAATATCATCAACATAAATTTGGCATATCATGAGATCATTATTAAGGTTTTTACAGAAGAGTGTAGAATCAACTTTCCCTCTGATAAAATTTTGTTCCAGAAGAAAATTGCTCAGACGTTCATACCAAGCTCTGGGAGCTTGTTTAAGTCCATATAAAGATTTCTTAAGTTTGAAAACATGTTCTGGAAAGTTTGAATTTTCAAAGCCTGGAGGTTGATTAACATACACTTCTTCTGAAATATAACCATTAAGAAATGCACTCTTGACATCCATTTGGTATAATTTGATAGAATGATTAATAGCAAAAGATACAAGAAGACGAATAGATTCTAACCTCGCGACTGGAGCAAAAGTTTCATTATAATCAATACCTTCTTGTTGACTATAACCTTGAGCTACCAGTCGTGCTTTGTTTCTGACAACTTCTCCTTTCTCGTTCAGTTTGTTTCTGAAAACCCATCTGGTTCCAATGACATGAGTGCCTCTGGGTTTTGGAACGAGATCCCAGACATCATTCTTGGAGAATTGATCTAACTCTTCTTGCATAGCTGCCACCCAATCGTTATCTTGAAGAGCTTCATCACAGGACGTAGGCTCAATCAGAGACACTAGTCCCAGAGGAATATCTTCAGAAGTTCTGAAGGTAGATCTGGTTCTAACAGGTTCATCTTTGTTTCCCAAGATCAAATCTTCAGATACGTTAATGCGACTTTTAACTTTCCTTGGAATTTCTGGAGATTTAATTTCTTCAGAGTCTGGAGTGACAGTTGCTTCTGGAGTTTTCTCAGATTCTACGAGAGTGATTTCCAAATCTGCAAACTTTTCAACTAGCTTTGACTTTTCAGGGTCAAGCTTATCATCAAATCTAACATGAATTGATTCCTCCACAATTTTGGTTTCTGTGTTGTATACTCTATAGCCTTTAGAGCGTTCTGAGTATCCTAACATGATTCCTTTCTGTGCTTTGGAATCAAACTTGTTCAGATGTTCTTTAGTATTCAATATAAAGCTGTAACACCTCAAAATTTGCCCTCCTCTCTTGGGACTAGCATTAACATATTTGCATATCATTTTAGGACATTAGGCATCTCATATTGCATATCATGTGGTTACATTGTGCAAGCCATCTTCCCAAGTCTTAATCAGGAGATAGGAAGTCAGGAAGTGCAAGCTAGGGTTTTGACTGATCATGATCATCTGAGGATTGGGCTGTGAATTAGGGTTTCATGATTCTCAAGGGTATTGGTCTTCATATTGATTGAATTGATACATCATCATCATGGTTGGATGTCATCAGAAGATTGGAGAAGATTCCTTGAGATTAGGGTTTTGACCACTGGTCAACCCTAATCAGTTGTATTGGGCCAATCAGGGCTGGATCAGGAGATGGGGTTTATGAAGGAGATGAGGTTCATTTTGTGATTATATGGTGATTATTGAGGCTAGGGTGTCACCCTTGAGCCATTTCAGTTGAAGATTGGGGCTTAATGTGATCTATGCATTGCCAAATTCATCTGTCAGATGAAAAGTCAACCGTGGTCAACTGTACATGATCTGATGGATTTGGAGGTGAAAATGAGTTGAAGACACTTCAATCATGTTGGAACAAGTGTTGAATGACATCTCAAAGCTTAAAAATGAAGGAAATCAAGTCAGGACAAAAACTGCCAAAAATAGAAAGTGACCTTTAACTGAAGTTTCCAAAAATGGAAAGTTTTGGACCTCAAAGCCACGTGTCCAAGGAAGCTTCAAATGAAAATTTGTTCAACATGAAAGTTGTAGATCTTGTTCTCACCTTTCCAAAAAGTCCAAGAACTTGAAAATCCAATGTATGGTTTGGAAATTGGGGCTCAGTGAATTTCAAAAATGACCCGTAATCAGGAGGCCATAACTTCCACATGGATTGTCCAAATTGCAAGTTCTTTATATGCACAAACTCCATTTGACATGTACTTCAAGGGTGCATCATTGGATTTGTCCAAAAATGGCCAAGGCAAAAAGTCACTTTTCAACTGGACAGCTGAATTGGACCAGGGGCAAAATTGTCCAACTTTCAAAATAATTGGAATTTTTGAATGGGACTTTTTCCAACACCTCAGGAATGGCATTTTAAGGGTGTTTGAATATTCATTTCATGGCTAAGGCATGTAAATTGGATTTGGGCTTGGAAAATGAAGTGCTAAAAATGGACATTTTGCAAATTCATGGTTTTTGAATGCAAGGCCAATTCTAATACACTCCATATGCCAAATAGAACTTGTTTGAGCTGTCATTTGCTGTCACATTGCATTATTTGGAGAGGACCATTTTGCCCTTGCACTTAAAAAGCTCATTAGCACTAATTACATGATTTTAGTAATTATGGATTAAGAAGTGGATTAAGGAGATGGTATATATTGTTAATCATAACAGAATTTGTTAACCACATTTTCATTCTTCAAGATCCAAACTGAATTTCCCTCCAAAACCTCTCAAATTCTCTCAAAAACTTCATCACTTTTTTTCACATTTCTTCACAAAATCTTCATCAATTTGCTTCGTTTTTGATTGATTCAGGTTCTACATGTGGTTGTGGTGAACTGTTTTGCAGAATTCGTGGCCAAATCTTCAAGAATTCCAACTGTCCAAAGCTTGCACAACAATGGCATCTTCATGATTCTTGCACTTGGAGCTGTTTCGAGCTAAGTTAGCTTCTCCATTCACCTTCCTAATCAACAAACTCCATCTGTTTTCACCATTGGAGCCTTGAGGAGCTCGATTTCGCAACTGTTGCTTCATAAGGTCAGAATTCAAACCTTTCGATTCTTGAAATTGACATGTGGTTTAGGTAGATCTTGCAACGTAGAACACACTGCAACTTGAATCATGCGTTTTCGTTAAGAATTGAATGAGATATGTAGATCTGAACTTTTGATGATAAACTTTCTTTTGCTCGATCCGGTTAGCATGAGTAGATTTAGGATGAATGCTTGTTGTTTCGATGTTCTACATGACGAGACGTTTCGATCGGTATATTGCTTGCATGATTCTGTGAAAATTTGTTCGTAAGTGTGTGTTGTGTTCACTGTTCCGTCGTCCTTTTTCGCGAGGAAATCGCGTATTCGCCTAGCGAGTGATCCATTCGCCTAGCGAAGCTTGAAGAAGATGAGTGTTCGCCTAGCGAAGCTTCCGGTTCGCTTAGCGAAACCGCGCGGTTTTATATAGGCGCCAGATTCAAATGTTTCGCTGTATTTACAAGTTTGCCACTGGCACCATTTATTTCATTTTTTTTTCCACAATTTCATTTCATTTTGATGCCTGATCTTTAGAAATTCATAACTCACTCGTTTTTTATCTAATTTTGGTGAGATTTTTTGCATTGTTCTTCTGGAAATGTGTAGAATTTTATCATGATTTTTGTGGATTTTTTTGCATGTGTAGAAAATTAAAATGCCTAAGGTTTGATTGTATGTGTCATTTTGTACATGTTTTGCCAAATCCAATGTGAAATGCTCATAATGTAAAATAAATTCTTGACAATTTTTGTGATGATTGTTGACTGGATGATGTTCATTTATATGTAAATTTCATGAGTTTTTGATACCTGATCATTGAGATATGAATTTTGGAACTTAGGTGTGACAATTTGTGTCACACCTCTTGATGTCAACTTGTTGAATTTAATTGGATAGCCTATGCATGTTAGAATTGAATGAAATTTGGCATGGTGAATTGTTGATATGTTAGGATGTTGTATGAATTTTTGTAGAATTTTTCACTGCATTTTCAATTTGATCTTGATTTTTCATTTCTGGTTGTTGAAATTGCAAGCTCATGTGATACATGTTGGTAGATTGATTGGGAAATCCTCATATTGTATTGTATGGCCATGAAATTTGATATGCATGAACTAGACACATGTTAGGACCTCCTTGTTTTGGTCTCATCCATTTCTTTTTAGTTTCCAATGAGATATGAATTTTTGAATTGGATGTATGCATTGATGGTGTGAATTGAAGCATGAAATTGTGTCTGTTTTTGTTGATTTTCATTGACATGGTTTCATTTGCCCAATTGAGCTCAAATTTGACATGGTAGACCTTGATTGACCCCTGTTTAGGTGTATTTAATTTGAGAATTTTTGGATTTATTTTGATAGGGATTTGAATGCAATACTTCTGTTTGTATGCTTGGTGGTTCATTTGACCTCATATGGATTGTTTTTGTGTATGAATTGAACATGATGGATGATATAAACATGAGACCGATGATGTTTGCTTGTGTTTGATGATAATTTGATGTTGGATGGTGGATACCTTGCTGTTTTAAGTTTTTTTCTTGCTTTTGGACCCTAGGCTTGGCCTAGTGGTCTAGTTGCTAATATTTGCTTGATTTTTCAGGATCAAAAAAAGCAATGTACATGGAGAATGATACAAGTTGATTTTAATTGATGTTGTGGATGTTTGTACACTAACATAACATTGTTTTGTAGGTGTTGGAGCTTGGGCTTAAGCCTTGGGCTTGCCTTGTGTTGTATTGTTTAAACTGTTTGATTGTTTGCCGTATAGTTTGTCTGATTGATTACTGATTGAGTTTGATTGTTTCCAGGTACTTTAGTTGCTCAGTTCCTTGTGAACTATTGCTTTGCTTTGCTTAAGCAACTTGCATTTGAGGTATAACCTTCTTACTTCATGTAGTCTGGAGACCCGGCTGTTACCGGGCCGGGCAAATTGTCTGAAGTCCTCCTTAAGAGGCAATGCTTGTGTATGTTTATTTTTCAAGCCCAAGCAGGAAAAGTCCTTCAAAGAAGGCAATTGGTGGAAGGTAGGGACAAGCAACCTGTCCCCCACTATTCAGTGAGTCTTCTCCTTGCTCCCATTACATGGTTGTAGCATTGAGATCAAAAGCCCAAGATCCGTGCAGTGCACATTGAGTCAGAGTCATCGAGTATAGAAGGGTTCCCCTATTCTGGACCCATGCTCATTTGTCAGCTCTCCCTGGTTAGGGATATGAGCTGTGAGGTCTGATCCTCACTTCATCCCATCATCTGCTTCACCTTAGCCTCGTAATGGCAAGGTTAAGAGCAAACACAGCCTGTACAGACGATTGCTTAGGCAGTCAAACCTGATTGATTGAGCCCCCTTGTTTGGCTATAGTGCGTGTTATGTGGATATCTGATTGACATGTTTGTTTGAGATACCTGTTCTCATTTGATGATATATGATTGTATGCTTGTGTGCTAGCTTCTTTCCTGGTTAGGTTAGTTTGCTTATGCAAGTAGGATAGAAAACCGAACTTAGGGTGACTTTGCATGACAACATTAGGCTCGAGTCTCAGCTCCCTAGTGTCGTGTTTTCCCCTCGGTTTCTGGTTAGCAATTTAGTCCCTTTCAGGGGAACTACATCGCCCTGATCCTCGTGCCAGACGAGGTATGTAGGCAGGTGGTCGTGCGAGACCACTCCGGGCAACCTTTTTCTTTTTTGCGTGCGTTTACTGGTTATCTGACTGTGCTGTTTTGTATGTTTGGGTTCGGATGCCGACGTAAGTCCAGTAAGTGGCTGTCGGGCTCCACGTTTGCCCTTTTGAGTGCGTTTTGGTTCGGATGCCGACGTAATTCCATCCAGTGGTTGTCGGGCTCCATGTTTGCCACCTTTGCTTGTTTGTATGTTTTGTGTTGTTTGGCGTGCGTAAGCCGAACTACAGAGGCTCTGATTCTTGTTCCAGACAAGATATGTAGGCATAAGGTGCGATACCTTATCGAGCCCGTTCCTCCTAACCCCACCTGCGTTCCCCTGTGTGTGTGTGTGATGTTTAGCAACCTATTCTGTATTCTAGGACGTGGATCCCTAGGAGTACCTAGGACGTGAGGGGTGCTAATACCTTCCCCTTGCGTAACCGACTCCCGAACCTTTTCTCTCTGGTCGCGAGACCATGTCTTTCCAGGTTTCTCTGAGCGTTTCCTTTCCCTATCTTGGGATAAATAACGTTTAGTGGCGGCTCTGTGTGTTTTATTTTTAGGCTCGCCGGTTGATTTTTCGCGTAATGCGACAGCTGGCGACTCTGCTGGGGAATTCACGATGTAGACCTATGCTGGTCCATCGTCCCTAAGCGAGTCCTTCCTAGCGTTCTAGGATTAGTTTAGGTTGCTTGTTTGTGTTATTTATTGCATTTATTATTCTAACCACTGTGTATATATTTGCATTAATGTCTGCATGCATCATACTATCATGTTGTTGCTGTCCTCTGCAGGTGGTTCTGTTGTGTGGGGTGGGTGTTCTGAGTGGGGCTAAAACCCAGGCCCGAGTATACACCTAGGACTAGTGTGGTCTCACGTTGCCTCTTTCATGTTAAGTCAACATGTGCCTGGCGGCGTGATGTGCCACAAGCCGGACGAGGCTCACTTGATAGTGCTCATCTCTGTGGATATTCCGCTTTGTTTGAGTCACTCCATTTGAGTTGTTGACTCTGGTGACCGATCATTCCCGGATCTTTGGTTTAGACGATTTTAAGGGAGCTACAATGGCACACCCGAAAGGGCAAACCCATTGAGTATCTCTGCCCGATTGTCGAGACTATTATCCGCCTTAGGATAACCTGATTAGAATTTACCTGTGAGGGGAGGGTTGTTCTGTCAGATGTTTGTTCAGATAGCCTTCAGATGGTGACTTTTGATCTGTGATTCAGAGACATATTTATAAGTCGGATTTATGGTCATTTATTGCCGTGACGCCGGAGTGCTGTCCGTGATTTATCAGTGGGGATCCGTTTATTTCAGGATTCCCCGGGCCGAGATATTTATCAGTGGGGATCCGTTTATTTCGGGATTCCCTGGGCCGATTCAGATGGTGATGGTGTGTCTGCTCAGAGACCAGTGATGATGATGATGTATTTGTCTTCCGTTTATTTCGGAACCCGTGGGTCAGATTGGTTACATTTCTCCTCAGATGGTAATGATCAGTCCAGAGGCCAGATTCAGTACAGAGGATCAGATGACTTGGAGGATGGCACAGTGCATTGCATTCATGCATCATTCTCATTTCGCATTCATCTGCACCCAAACTACGTCTAGTCATATGGGGAGTACTATGGATTGAGATTCTGGTTGAGAGACATCATGAATTTCAGAATGTGGATGTTAAGATGTTATCTGTCTCGATGAAACCAGAATCGAAGGACGGAATCTTCCTCATATGGATAGACGTTGCATTCATGCATATTAACCTGTTTGCTGTTTTGCAGGAATCATTGCTCGTGCTCGTAGAGTTGTACCCTTGCACTCAACCCGTCCTCACAGATACTTCACCAGACGCAATACACCCAGACTGATGGATCTTCCCAACACAGATATGCTCGAACTGAAAGATAAAATGAACGAGCTGATCAACATCATGCAAGGCTTTGCAGTTGGTCAGAAGGCTCTGGCAGATAAAGTTGAAAAGCTCGAGCGGGCTTCAGCTGCTAACAGTGTTGTTAATCTGGATGGTGTCTCCAATCAGGGGTTGGGTGGATCCAAAGATGGTGGTAAAAGAGCGACTGTGGGTTTGGTGAATGACAATGCTGCTGGTTTTGGTGCTGGTGGTCAACCTGGGCCCGGTCTGGGGCAAAATCTGAAAGACGGCCTGTTATCTCCATTCTTCGGTTTTGATGAGGACCGAGAGGAAGACCGAGAAGCCGATCAATTTTCAATGCACAACGAGCCATTTGGGCAATACAATACCCAGCCGCAGAGCAAAGAGATCCAGTTGCTGGCAGAGAAGGTAAGGGCTCTGGAAAGCCATGCTACTCCGGGGTTTGTCAACATGTCCAACATGGGGCTGGTTGAGGGGATTGTGATCCCACAGAAATTCAAGGCGCCCGCATTTGACAAGTACAATGGGAGTTCTTGCCCTGAGACTCACCTCCAAGCATTTGTTCGCAAGATCTCTGCTTACACGACGGATCAGAAGCTATGGATGTACTTCTTCCAGGACAGTCTGTCTGGAGGATCTCTGGAGTGGTACACCAAGCTGAAATCTGCTGACATCAAGGGTTGGCAAGATCTGGGAGATGCTTTCTTTAAACAGTATCAGTTCAATGCTGATATGGCCCCGAGTCGTACCCAGCTGCAGGGTATGTCTCAGAAGAATACTGAAGGGTTTAAAGAGTATGCTCAAAGATGGAGGGAGTTGGCTGCCAGAGTGCAACCTCCTTTGGTGGATCGGGAGATGTCTGATCTCTTCATGGGTACTTTGCAAGGGGTCTTTGCCGAGAGAATGGTGGGTTGTCCGGTAACCAATTTCGCAGACATTGTGGTGGCTGGTGAACGAATTGAAAGTTGGCTGAAAATGGGGAAAATCCAGGGTGGTATTGCTTCATCATCAGGATCGAAGAAGCCCTTCGGAAATGGTCAAAGGAAGAATGAGAGAGAATCAAGTGCTGTGTATGCCCAGGGAGGATACGGTAGGGATCGTTACTACCAGCACACTGCTGCTATAACCATCCCTGCTGGTAATCAGTCGGTACGACAGCAACGTCAGCCACCTCAACAGAGAGCCGGGTACCAGGTGAAAGGAAAAGGGGTTGATCGCTATTTTGACAAGCCGCCCGTGACATACGCTGTTCTGTTCAAAAAGTTGATGGATCTTGGGTTGGTTCAGCCGAGGGCGATGGTTCCGATAAGAACAGATCAGTGGCCTCCCGATTACGATGAGAATGCCAAGTGTGAATTTCATTCTGGTACGCAGGGGCATAACATTGAGGGCTGTAGAGCATTCAAGAATGTCGTCCAGGACCTAGTAGACTCCAAAGCTATCAATTTTGCGCCATCACCGAATGTTAATGCTAATCCCATGCCGGTACATGGTCAAGCGACGGTGAGTGCAATTGCTGAAGATTCAGATTACACCCGGACAGTGGGTGGAAAGACCAACAGTGACTGTAAGCTGGATGGTTGGGTAAAACCGTGTGCACCAGGGCAGCAAATCCTGAACTGGAGGGTTTGAAAGATCAACATTGTTACTCATCTGGAAGAGTATTATTTCTTGTTTTCAGTTTATATGCATGAAAGCCATACGTGTTGCCCGACACGTAATGGTCCATTGTAAGGGCCACCTCATGTTTAAATTTGCATTTCTGCATCATTAATAAATGGATGTTTTTCAGTCAAAAAGCGGTGTTCCCTGTTTTTCATTTATTTTTACAGTTTAAAAACAAATAAAAATGGCAATGTTTATTTTCATTTTTTCTTTTGATTTGTCTCGTCCCAACTTCAAAAATAATTCTCCGGATCTCGTTGATAACAATTTGGTTACCCCTCATATGACTTCGACAATCCGAGCGATCAGGCTGAAGAAGAAGACGAAGAAGATTGTGATCTGTTGGGATTGGCCAGATTGCTGAAAACAAGAGGAGAAGGTGATTCAGCCGCCTGTGGAGCAGATTGAGATTGTTATTCCACGCACCGCCGAGGTCAGGAAGGAATTGAAATGAGGCCGCTTCAGAGGCAAGTCGAGAGTAGAATGGTAGTCCTGTTGAAGGTGCATGTGGATGCCTTCACCTGGTCATGTCAGGATATGCCAAGGTCGAATACCGGTGTCGTTGTGCACAAGCTCCCATAGAAAGGAGACTGTCCTCTTGAGAAACAGAACGCCAGTGCTACTTATCAGAGAGCCAGGGTGACTTTGTTTCATGATATGATTCATCATGAAATTCAATTGCTATGTTGATGACATGATAGCAAAGTCCCATACGGAAGTGGGGCATCTGGCTGACCGGGGCAAGTCGGTTTGACCGGTTGAGGTAATTCAAACTGAGGTTGAATTTGAACAAGAGCACTATCAGAGTGCGATTTGGTAAGTCGTTGGGGTTCATTACAAGAGAAGAATCGAGGTTCGTCCCGCTAAAAAAAAAAAAAAAAAAAAAAAAAGAAAAAAAGTAATGCCTGAACCGAGGAAAAACAGAAGGAGAGGTTTGTGGTTTCTTAGAAAGATTGAACTACCTGTCATGGTTCACATCTCATCTAACAGCCACGTGCGAACCGATATTCAAATTGTTAAGAAAGATCAAACGGTCAGGCGAAATAATGATTGCCAAGGGGCATTGAAAATAAAAGATATAAGTTGCAGGAACCTTTGATTCTGTTGCCTCTTGTGGAAAGCAATTGTCAATTGGTACTTGACGGCCTTCGAGGGGTCTACGAGGTGTATTGGGTCAGCATGACGCGTCATGTCGAAAAGAGCATGCAATTTACCTTAGCAAAAAGTTTACCGACTGTGAAACAATACATTCACTGTTCGAGAAAACTTGCTGTACTTTGGCATAGGCTGCTCGCCGACTGAGACAGTTTATGCTGGTTCATACCACTTTGTGGATTTCCGAGATGGATCCGATCGAGTATGGGTTTGAGAATCCAGTATTGACCGGACGGGTTGCGAGAAGAGCAAAAGAATGTTGATTGATTTGTGACACTCTCAGAAAGCAATCAGGGGTGTATTGTCTGATTACATCTCTCAACAACCCATTGAGGTTATCGACCGAGGAAGTTTGAGTTCCCTGATGAGGACATCTCGAGGTGCTCTAATCGGAAGATTGAGAGTAACCGATCCCGGAGGAGGGGTCTGACCCTGAATCCGAACGGATTCTGATGTTTGATGGGGAAGTTAAGGTGAATGAGCTTTTGTTGCCCGGATAACGCTTGAATGCACCGACGTTGATTGTGCAGAGAATGGTGGTAACCTACAAAGACTGACATGAGATGTTGCCGTTTGCATTGCATGGGTATCGGACGTCGGTACGCACATCTACTGGGGCAATTCCTTTCTCATTGGTATATGGAATGGAGGCGGTATTACCTATTGAGGTTCAGATTCCCTCTTTTTGAGTCCTGATGGACGCGAAATTGCAAGAGGCTGAATGGGTAAGGACCCGGTATGAAGAGTTGAGCCTAATAGAGGAAAAGAGGCTAGCAGCCATCTATCATGGGCAGTTGTACCAGCAGCGGATGAAGCGTGCTTTGGACAAGAAGGTGCGACCTCGGGTATATCACGTGGGTGGTATGGTGCTGAAAAGGATCCTTCCTCCTCAAGACGATCGTAGGGGCAAGTGGACACCGAATTATGAAGGTCCATTCGTGGTCAAGAAGGTTTTCTCTGGCGGAGCCTTGTTGTTGACGACCATGGATGGCGAAGATTTTCTATCCCCTGTGAATGCGGACGCAGTTAAAAAATACTTCGTATAAAGAGACCCGCTGGACGAAAAGAACAAAATAGTCTAGGCAAAAATGGGCATCCTGGCGAACCAAAAAACAGAAAGAAAGGTTCGGGCAAAAGTTAGGGATAAAGATGAAAAAAATTGTACACCCGGCAAGTCGAAAACCTGAAAAGGCGACTTGGGCAAAAAAGGGTATCCCGGTGGACTGAAAACCCGAAAGGGCGGTTCAGGCAAAAGAGGGATTGAAACGAACAACTGCGTCCAGCATGATCGTTTGCGCTTTGGTTAAAGCATCATGGATAATACCCGGTAGGGATCAGTTAGAATCGTCTTGTTCAGAAGGCAGAAAGCCAGGAAAGTCTGAGGACATATGGGGTGTAACCGAGTTGGAACTCGATGAGATCACGGGTTTCACATTGCCATTAGGATAGATTTTTCCTTTTGAGCGCAATTACCTCTTTTCAGGAATTGCTTCCTTTTGTATTGCTCATTTGAGCCACACACTTTTTTCAATCAATAAAATGCATATTCAGTCAAATAATTTTGTTTTTGTTTGTCATTACCGCTTTGATTGCAAAAACATCCAGATATTTTTGATAAAGAATCTTGCATTTTAAAACATACAGGTTTCCTTCCAATGCATGTGTATAAGATTGAAAGCTTGAAATCTTATTTGGAAGGTTGAATGACCCGAGTGTTGAAATCTTGACACGCCTGGGGCACGGTTTTATTTAACGATCTGTTTTGCAGGAACTGTTGGATATTTTCACTCACTTGCAGGTTGTGATGTGGAAGCTTGGTAACAAATCCCCGGAGAGTTCGCTCAGGAACGAACGAATGAAAAATGACGAAGACGTTGAGACGTACGACGTTCCTTGATGATAATCAAGAAGACTCTTCAAAATCAGAAAATTGGAGAGTATGTAATTCCCCGCAGAGTTCGATCAGGGACAGATGAATGGGTAAAAGAGAGGACGGAGAGACGACGAGACACGTCCGACGACCCTTGAAATTAATCAAGAAGACTCTTCAAAGTCGAGATATTGAAATTTCTGTATAATTCCAGGAGTACGTTTCTGTTGAGCGCGGCGCGATTTTGGAATACAAGATGGTGGAGCAGAAAAGGTCCAGACGAGTCTGGGAGTTCTCAAAAGTGGAAAGCTGATACGAGATTGGGAGGTGGATACCGTGGTTCGACGAGTCGGCGGGTGTTCTGTACCAACTTTTCTCATTTCCTCAGCTAGGTCCCCAAGCAGGAGTAGAGGACCAAATCCCCAGCAGATCTAAGGTCTGTGGTTCCCAGCCGAGTCAAGACGGTTATCCCCGGCAGGTGTAAAATGGTGTTTCCTCAGCAGCCAGGTCTGAAGGTTGTGATCCCCGAGTGGAGCGGGTCTTTTTCAAAGAAATATATCTCCAACAGTGTTCATCCTACCAGTGGATTGAACAAGTTCCCGTAGCGGACGGATTTCTGCATCCCCAGCCGAGGGTATCCTACATGTGGATTGATTGGGTCCTCCCCAGCGGAGTAGTTGTCGTTCCCCTAGCAGGGTCTGGATGGTATTCCCCCAGCAGGTTGAAGATTGCTCTTTTCCCCAGCGGGAGTATCTGTGAGGGTTCCCAAAGCAGAGTTGGGATCTATATCCCCAGCAAGTCAAAGACTGTGGTATTCCCACAGAGTGCAGTGAAGGATCTGTATCCCCAGCATGTCCTCGAGAGGGTGGGGTGCAAAGGAGGTATTCCCCAGCATGTCCTCGAGAGGGTTGGGTGCAAAGGATCTGTATCCCCAGCAAGGGTTGTCTATTTCCTAGCAGCAGTGTTATCCCCGGCAGGGTGGAAATCGGAGCAGTGGCGAGTTCCTCAGCAGAGAGTCTCGTTTTCCCCAGAAAATTCCCTTGAGGGGGATATTTTTATGCATTCATCATGTAGAATAAGCATTGCATATTGCATAGAAAAATAAATAATCGCGTAGCATTTCCATAATTATGGAGCATTACGCAGAAGAAATCAAGCATGCATCATTGCAAACGTCAGCTAGTCTCAAGCCGTGGTTACTGTTTGAGAGGTATTTTGCCAGAAAATGAAAGTGTTACTCCGAGTAGTATAGCCTCATGATTGGATCACAGGTATTGTCCCGGTGGTACGACACTGGAGAAGACTCCTTCCGTCGGACGGAGATGGAAAAGGGATGTATTCAACGCAACCCAAACTGTGGTTACCGCTTGAAGATTTGGGGTTCACCAAAGGTGAAGATGTTACTCTGAGGAGATTAGCATCACAACGTCAGATCAGCAATGTTCCCCAGTAGTGCGATATTGGAGGAAATGTTCCCGTCGGACAGAGATGGGGATACAGTCAGAAGTCGTTACGCGATCAGCGCGATTCAAGCCGTGGTTACCGCTTGAGATTCGGTTTTGTCGGACAGTGAAGACGATGCTCCGAGGAGTTCAGCATTGTGAGTTTGGAACCACCGTTTCTTCCCAGACACCAGTAAGTGTTTGGTCGATCATTGTTTGATGTCTGTCCGCATCATTGTTTGATGTCTGTCCGCATCATTGATTGATGTCTGTCCGCATCATTGTTTGATGTCTGTCCGCATCATTGTTTGATGTCTGTCCGCATCATTGTTTGATGTCTGTCCGCATCATTGATTGATGTCTGTCCGCATCATTGTTTGATGTCTGTCCGCATCATTGTTTGATGTCTGTCCGCATCATTGTTTGATGTCTGTCCGCATCATTGTTTGATGTCTGTCCGCATCATTGTTTGATGTCTGTCCGCATCATTGTTTGATGTCTGTCCGCATCATTGTTTGATGTCTGTCCGCATCATTGTTTGATGTCTGTCCGCATCATTGTTTGATGTCTGTCCGCATCATTGTTTGATGTCTGTCCGCATCATTGTTTGATGTCTGTCCGCATCATTGTTTGATGTCTGTCCGCATCATTGTTTGATGTCTGTCCGCATCATTGTTTGATGTCTGTCCGCATCATTGTTTGATGTCTGTCCGCATCATTGTTTGATGTCTGTCCGCATCATTGTTTGATGTCTGTCCGCATCATTGTTTGATGTCTGTCCGCATCATTGTTTGATGTCTGTCCGCATCATTGTTTGATGTCTGTCCGCATCATTGTTTGATGTCTGTCCGCATCATTGTTTGATGTCTGTCTGCATCATTGTTTGATGTCTGTCCGCATCATTGTTTGATGTCTGTCCGCATCATTGTTTGATGTCTGTCCGCATCATTGTTTGATGTCTGTCCGCATCATTGTTTGATGTCATGTCAACATCATTGTTCGGTGCCTGTAAACATCGAGTTTCCTCCCGGTCATTGGTTAATGTCTGGTCGAGCTTTTTTGGTGTCAGTAAACATCATCGTCCGATGTTCAGTAAACGTCGAGTTTCTTCCCAGTCATCAGTCAGTGTCTGGTTGAAGGTGTACCCTCTGACGTGTTGCCCTTAGAGTGGTGATTAGTGAAGTTTCCGACTATCAGGTTGAAGCACTTATGGTATTCAGGCCAGTTTTTCGGAGTTCAGACCGAAGTGGTTTTCGGACCAGGTAGAAGAAGAGAAAATTTTCGGGGTTCAAGAAAAGCAAAAAAGAATGAGAATCCCGAGTGGATGTGGTGTTCAGGCCATGGTTATCCCTGAGTTACCATTTATTTTGGCATCCAGGTCGTCGGTTTTTCGAGTTTTTCTTCGCCGATGCTGACAGGCGTTGTTAATTAATATCCCATCAGAGTGCAAATTGTTCGTCTGTTCTTGGTATTCAATCACTCTTCATCCTGATCATCCGAAAGCCGAGGCTATTTCGTATCGACAAGTTCATAGTGGATTGAATAGGGGCAGCTGTAACACCTCAAAATTTGCCCTCCTCTCTTGGGACTAGCATTAACATATTTGCATATCATTTTAGGACATTAGGCATCTCATATTGCATATCATGTGGTTACATTGTGCAAGCCATCTTCCCAAGTCTTAATCAGGAGATAGGAAGTCAGGAAGTGCAAGCTAGGGTTTTGACTGATCATGATCATCTGAGGATTGGGCTGTGAATTAGGGTTTCATGATTCTCAAGGGTATTGGTCTTCATATTGATTGAATTGATACATCATCATCATGGTTGGATGTCATCAGAAGATTGGAGAAGATTCCTTGAGATTAGGGTTTTGACCACTGGTCAACCCTAATCAGTTGTATTGGGCCAATCAGGGCTGGATCAGGAGATGGGGTTTATGAAGGAGATGAGGTTCATTTTGTGATTATATGGTGATTATTGAGGCTAGGGTGTCACCCTTGAGCCATTTCAGTTGAAGATTGGGGCTTAATGTGATCTATGCATTGCCAAATTCATCTGTCAGATGAAAAGTCAACCGTGGTCAACTGTACATGATCTGATGGATTTGGAGGTGAAAATGAGTTGAAGACACTTCAATCATGTTGGAACAAGTGTTGAATGACATCTCAAAGCTTAAAAATGAAGGAAATCAAGTCAGGACAAAAACTGCCAAAAATAGAAAGTGACCTTTAACTGAAGTTTCCAAAAATGGAAAGTTTTGGACCTCAAAGCCACGTGTCCAAGGAAGCTTCAAATGAAAATTTGTTCAACATGAAAGTTGTAGATCTTGTTCTCACCTTTCCAAAAAGTCCAAGAACTTGAAAATCCAATGTATGGTTTGGAAATTGGGGCTCAGTGAATTTCAAAAATGACCCGTAATCAGGAGGCCATAACTTCCACATGGATTGTCCAAATTGCAAGTTCTTTATATGCACAAACTCCATTTGACATGTACTTCAAGGGTGCATCATTGGATTTGTCCAAAAATGGCCAAGGCAAAAAGTCACTTTTCAACTGGACAGCTGAATTGGACCAGGGGCAAAATTGTCCAACTTTCAAAATAATTGGAATTTTTGAATGGGACTTTTTCCAACACCTCAGGAATGGCATTTTAAGGGTGTTTGAATATTCATTTCATGGCTAAGGCATGTAAATTGGATTTGGGCTTGGAAAATGAAGTGCTAAAAATGGACATTTTGCAAATTCATGGTTTTTGAATGCAAGGCCAATTCTAATACACTCCATATGCCAAATAGAACTTGTTTGAGCTGTCATTTGCTGTCACATTGCATTATTTGGAGAGGACCATTTTGCCCTTGCACTTAAAAAGCTCATTAGCACTAATTACATGATTTTAGTAATTATGGATTAAGAAGTGGATTAAGGAGATGGTATATATTGTTAATCATAACAGAATTTGTTAACCACATTTTCATTCTTCAAGATCCAAACTGAATTTCCCTCCAAAACCTCTCAAATTCTCTCAAAAACTTCATCACTTTTTTTCACATTTCTTCACAAAATCTTCATCAATTTGCTTCGTTTTTGATTGATTCAGGTTCTACATGTGGTTGTGGTGAACTGTTTTGCAGAATTCGTGGCCAAATCTTCAAGAATTCCAACTGTCCAAAGCTTGCACAACAATGGCATCTTCATGATTCTTGCACTTGGAGCTGTTTCGAGCTAAGTTAGCTTCTCCATTCACCTTCCTAATCAACAAACTCCATCTGTTTTCACCATTGGAGCCTTGAGGAGCTCGATTTCGCAACTGTTGCTTCATAAGGTCAGAATTCAAACCTTTCGATTCTTGAAATTGACATGTGGTTTAGGTAGATCTTGCAACGTAGAACACACTGCAACTTGAATCATGCGTTTTCGTTAAGAATTGAATGAGATATGTAGATCTGAACTTTTGATGATAAACTTTCTTTTGCTCGATCCGGTTAGCATGAGTAGATTTAGGATGAATGCTTGTTGTTTCGATGTTCTACATGACGAGACGTTTCGATCGGTATATTGCTTGCATGATTCTGTGAAAATTTGTTCGTAAGTGTGTGTTGTGTTCACTGTTCCGTCGTCCTTTTTCGCGAGGAAATCGCGTATTCGCCTAGCGAGTGATCCATTCGCCTAGCGAAGCTTGAAGAAGATGAGTGTTCGCCTAGCGAAGCTTCCGGTTCGCTTAGCGAAACCGCGCGGTTTTATATAGGCGCCAGATTCAAATGTTTCGCTGTATTTACAAGTTTGCCACTGGCACCATTTATTTCATTTTTTTTCCACAATTTCATTTCATTTTGATGCCTGATCTTTAGAAATTCATAACTCACTCGTTTTTTATCTAATTTTGGTGAGATTTTTTGCATTGTTCTTCTGGAAATGTGTAGAATTTTATCATGATTTTTGTGGATTTTTTTGCATGTGTAGAAAATTAAAATGCCTAAGGTTTGATTGTATGTGTCATTTTGTACATGTTTTGCCAAATCCAATGTGAAATGCTCATAATGTAAAATAAATTCTTGACAATTTTTGTGATGATTGTTGACTGGATGATGTTCATTTATATGTAAATTTCATGAGTTTTTGATACCTGATCATTGAGATATGAATTTTGGAACTTAGGTGTGACAATTTGTGTCACACCTCTTGATGTCAACTTGTTGAATTTAATTGGATAGCCTATGCATGTTAGAATTGAATGAAATTTGGCATGGTGAATTGTTGATATGTTAGGATGTTGTATGAATTTTTGTAGAATTTTTCACTGCATTTTCAATTTGATCTTGATTTTTCATTTCTGGTTGTTGAAATTGCAAGCTCATGTGATACATGTTGGTAGATTGATTGGGAAATCCTCATATTGTATTGTATGGCCATGAAATTTGATATGCATGAACTAGACACATGTTAGGACCTCCTTGTTTTGGTCTCATCCATTTCTTTTTAGTTTCCAATGAGATATGAATTTTTGAATTGGATGTATGCATTGATGGTGTGAATTGAAGCATGAAATTGTGTCTGTTTTTGTTGATTTTCATTGACATGGTTTCATTTGCCCAATTGAGCTCAAATTTGACATGGTAGACCTTGATTGACCCCTGTTTAGGTGTATTTAATTTGAGAATTTTTGGATTTATTTTGATAGGGATTTGAATGCAATACTTCTGTTTGTATGCTTGGTGGTTCATTTGACCTCATATGGATTGTTTTTGTGTATGAATTGAACATGATGGATGATATAAACATGAGACCGATGATGTTTGCTTGTGTTTGATGATAATTTGATGTTGGATGGTGGATACCTTGCTGTTTTAAGTTTTTTCTTGCTTTTGGACCCTAGGCTTGGCCTAGTGGTCTAGTTGCTAATATTTGCTTGATTTTTCAGGATCAAAAAAGCAATGTACATGGAGAATGATACAAGTTGATTTTAATTGATGTTGTGGATGTTTGTACACTAACATAACATTGTTTTGTAGGTGTTGGAGCTTGGGCTTAAGCCTTGGGCTTGCCTTGTGTTGTATTGTTTAAACTGTTTGATTGTTTGCCGTATAGTTTGTCTGATTGATTACTGATTGAGTTTGATTGTTTCCAGGTACTTTAGTTGCTCAGTTCCTTGTGAACTATTGCTTTGCTTTGCTTAAGCAACTTGCATTTGAGGTATAACCTTCTTACTTCATGTAGTCTGGAGACCCGGCTGTTACCGGGCCGGGCAAATTGTCTGAAGTCCTCCTTAAGAGGCAATGCTTGTGTATGTTTATTTTTCAAGCCCAAGCAGGAAAAGTCCTTCAAAGAAGGCAATTGGTGGAAGGTAGGGACAAGCAACCTGTCCCCCACTATTCAGTGAGTCTTCTCCTTGCTCCCATTACATGGTTGTAGCATTGAGATCAAAAGCCCAAGATCCGTGCAGTGCACATTGAGTCAGAGTCATCGAGTATAGAAGGGTTCCCCTATTCTGGACCCATGCTCATTTGTCAGCTCTCCCTGGTTAGGGATATGAGCTGTGAGGTCTGATCCTCACTTCATCCCATCATCTGCTTCACCTTAGCCTCGTAATGGCAAGGTTAAGAGCAAACACAGCCTGTACAGACGATTGCTTAGGCAGTCAAACCTGATTGATTGAGCCCCCTTGTTTGGCTATAGTGCGTGTTATGTGGATATCTGATTGACATGTTTGTTTGAGATACCTGTTCTCATTTGATGATATATGATTGTATGCTTGTGTGCTAGCTTCTTTCCTGGTTAGGTTAGTTTGCTTATGCAAGTAGGATAGAAAACCGAACTTAGGGTGACTTTGCATGACAACATTAGGCTCGAGTCTCAGCTCCCTAGTGTCGTGTTTTCCCCTCGGTTTCTGGTTAGCAATTTAGTCCCTTTCAGGGGAACTACATCGCCCTGATCCTCGTGCCAGACGAGGTATGTAGGCAGGTGGTCGTGCGAGACCACTCCGGGCAACCTTTTTCTTTTTTGCGTGCGTTTACTGGTTATCTGACTGTGCTGTTTTGTATGTTTGGGTTCGGATGCCGACGTAAGTCCAGTAAGTGGCTGTCGGGCTCCACGTTTGCCCTTTTGAGTGCGTTTTGGTTCGGATGCCGACGTAATTCCATCCAGTGGTTGTCGGGCTCCATGTTTGCCACCTTTGCTTGTTTGTATGTTTGTGTTGTTTGGCGTGCGTAAGCCGAACTACAGAGGCTCTGATTCTTGTTCCAGACAAGATATGTAGGCATAAGGTGCGATACCTTATCGAGCCCGTTCCTCCTAACCCCACCTGCGTTCCCCTGTGTGTGTGTGTGATGTTTAGCAACCTATTCTGTATTCTAGGACGTGGATCCCTAGGAGTACCTAGGACGTGAGGGGTGCTAATACCTTCCCCTTGCGTAACCGACTCCCGAACCTTTTCTCTCTGGTCGCGAGACCATGTCTTTCCAGGTTTCTCTGAGCGTTTCCTTTCCCTATCTTGGGATAAATAACGTTTAGTGGCGGCTCTGTGTGTTTTATTTTTAGGCTCGCCGGTTGATTTTTCGCGTAATGCGACAGCTGGCGACTCTGCTGGGGAATTCACGATGTAGACCTATGCTGGTCCATCGTCCCTAAGCGAGTCCTTCCTAGCGTTCTAGGATTAGTTTAGGTTGCTTGTTTGTGTTATTTATTGCATTTATTATTCTAACCACTGTGTATATATTTGCATTAATGTCTGCATGCATCATACTATCATGTTGTTGCTGTCCTCTGCAGGTGGTTCTGTTGTGTGGGGTGGGTGTTCTGAGTGGGGCTAAAACCCAGGCCCGAGTATACACCTAGGACTAGTGTGGTCTCACGTTGCCTCTTTCATGTTAAGTCAACATGTGCCTGGCGGCGTGATGTGCCACAAGCCGGACGAGGCTCACTTGATAGTGCTCATCTCTGTGGATATTCCGCTTTGTTTGAGTCACTCCATTTGAGTTGTTGACTCTGGTGACCGATCATTCCCGGATCTTTGGTTTAGACGATTTTAAGGGAGCTACAATGGCACACCCGAAAGGGCAAACCCATTGAGTATCTCTGCCCGATTGTCGAGACTATTATCCGCCTTAGGATAACCTGATTAGAATTTACCTGTGAGGGGAGGGTTGTTCTGTCAGATGTTTGTTCAGATAGCCTTCAGATGGTGACTTTTGATCTGTGATTCAGAGACATATTTATAAGTCGGATTTATGGTCATTTATTGCCGTGACGCCGGAGTGCTGTCCGTGATTTATCAGTGGGGATCCGTTTATTTCAGGATTCCCGGGCCGAGATATTTATCAGTGGGGATCCGTTTATTTCGGGATTCCCTGGGCCGATTCAGATGGTGATGGTGTGTCTGCTCAGAGACCAGTGATGATGATGATGTATTTGTCTTCCGTTTATTTCGGAACCCGTGGGTCAGATTGGTTACATTTCTCCTCAGATGGTAATGATCAGTCCAGAGGCCAGATTCAGTACAGAGGATCAGATGACTTGGAGGATGGCACAGTGCATTGCATTCATGCATCATTCTCATTTCGCATTCATCTGCACCCAAACTACGTCTAGTCATATGGGGAGTACTATGGATTGAGATTCTGGTTGAGAGACATCATGAATTTCAGAATGTGGATGTTAAGATGTTATCTGTCTCGATGAAACCAGAATCGAAGGACGGAATCTTCCTCATATGGATAGACGTTGCATTCATGCATATTAACCTGTTTGCTGTTTTGCAGGAATCATTGCTCGTGCTCGTAGAGTTGTACCCTTGCACTCAACCCGTCCTCACAGATACTTCACCAGACGCAATACACCCAGACTGATGGATCTTCCCAACACAGATATGCTCGAACTGAAAGATAAAATGAACGAGCTGATCAACATCATGCAAGGCTTTGCAGTTGGTCAGAAGGCTCTGGCAGATAAAGTTGAAAAGCTCGAGCGGGCTTCAGCTGCTAACAGTGTTGTTAATCTGGATGGTGTCTCCAATCAGGGGTTGGGTGGATCCAAAGATGGTGGTAAAAGAGCGACTGTGGGTTTGGTGAATGACAATGCTGCTGGTTTTGGTGCTGGTGGTCAACCTGGGCCCGGTCTGGGGCAAAATCTGAAAGACGGCCTGTTATCTCCATTCTTCGGTTTTGATGAGGACCGAGAGGAAGACCGAGAAGCCGATCAATTTTCAATGCACAACGAGCCATTTGGGCAATACAATACCCAGCCGCAGAGCAAAGAGATCCAGTTGCTGGCAGAGAAGGTAAGGGCTCTGGAAAGCCATGCTACTCCGGGGTTTGTCAACATGTCCAACATGGGGCTGGTTGAGGGGATTGTGATCCCACAGAAATTCAAGGCGCCCGCATTTGACAAGTACAATGGGAGTTCTTGCCCTGAGACTCACCTCCAAGCATTTGTTCGCAAGATCTCTGCTTACACGACGGATCAGAAGCTATGGATGTACTTCTTCCAGGACAGTCTGTCTGGAGGATCTCTGGAGTGGTACACCAAGCTGAAATCTGCTGACATCAAGGGTTGGCAAGATCTGGGAGATGCTTTCTTTAAACAGTATCAGTTCAATGCTGATATGGCCCCGAGTCGTACCCAGCTGCAGGGTATGTCTCAGAAGAATACTGAAGGGTTTAAAGAGTATGCTCAAAGATGGAGGGAGTTGGCTGCCAGAGTGCAACCTCCTTTGGTGGATCGGGAGATGTCTGATCTCTTCATGGGTACTTTGCAAGGGGTCTTTGCCGAGAGAATGGTGGGTTGTCCGGTAACCAATTTCGCAGACATTGTGGTGGCTGGTGAACGAATTGAAAGTTGGCTGAAAATGGGGAAAATCCAGGGTGGTATTGCTTCATCATCAGGATCGAAGAAGCCCTTCGGAAATGGTCAAAGGAAGAATGAGAGAGAATCAAGTGCTGTGTATGCCCAGGGAGGATACGGTAGGGATCGTTACTACCAGCACACTGCTGCTATAACCATCCCTGCTGGTAATCAGTCGGTACGACAGCAACGTCAGCCACCTCAACAGAGAGCCGGGTACCAGGTGAAAGGAAAAGGGGTTGATCGCTATTTTGACAAGCCGCCCGTGACATACGCTGTTCTGTTCAAAAAGTTGATGGATCTTGGGTTGGTTCAGCCGAGGGCGATGGTTCCGATAAGAACAGATCAGTGGCCTCCCGATTACGATGAGAATGCCAAGTGTGAATTTCATTCTGGTACGCAGGGGCATAACATTGAGGGCTGTAGAGCATTCAAGAATGTCGTCCAGGACCTAGTAGACTCCAAAGCTATCAATTTTGCGCCATCACCGAATGTTAATGCTAATCCCATGCCGGTACATGGTCAAGCGACGGTGAGTGCAATTGCTGAAGATTCAGATTACACCGGACAGTGGGTGGAAAGACCAACAGTGACTGTAAGCTGGATGGTTGGGTAAAACCGTGTGCACCAGGGCAGCAAATCCTGAACTGGAGGGTTTGAAAGATCAACATTGTTACTCATCTGGAAGAGTATTATTTCTTGTTTTCAGTTTATATGCATGAAAGCCATACGTGTTGCCCGACACGTAATGGTCCATTGTAAGGGCCACCTCATGTTTAAATTTGCATTTCTGCATCATTAATAAATGGATGTTTTTCAGTCAAAAAGCGGTGTTCCCTGTTTTTCATTTATTTTTACAGTTTAAAAACAAATAAAAATGGCAATGTTTATTTTCATTTTTTCTTTTTGATTTGTCTCGTCCCAACTTCAAAAATAATTCTCCGGATCTCGTTGATAACAATTTGGTTACCCCTCATATGACTTCGACAATCCGAGCGATCAGGCTGAAGAAGAAGACGAAGAAGATTGTGATCTGTTGGGATTGGCCAGATTGCTGAAAACAAGAGGAGAAGGTGATTCAGCCGCCTGTGGAGCAGATTGAGATTGTTATTCCACGCACCGCCGAGGTCAGGAAGGAATTGAAATGAGGCCGCTTCAGAGGCAAGTCGAGAGTAGAATGGTAGTCCTGTTGAAGGTGCATGTGGATGCCTTCACCTGGTCATGTCAGGATATGCCAAGGTCGAATACCGGTGTCGTTGTGCACAAGCTCCCATAGAAAGGAGACTGTCCTCTTGAGAAACAGAACGCCAGTGCTACTTATCAGAGAGCCAGGGTGACTTTGTTTCATGATATGATTCATCATGAAATTCAATTGCTATGTTGATGACATGATAGCAAAGTCCCATACGGAAGTGGGGCATCTGGCTGACCGGGGCAAGTCGGTTTGACCGGTTGAGGTAATTCAAACTGAGGTTGAATTTGAACAAGAGCACTATCAGAGTGCGATTTGGTAAGTCGTTGGGGTTCATTACAAGAGAAGAATCGAGGTTCGTCCCGCTAAAAAAAAAAAAAAAAAAAAAAAAAGAAAAAAAGTAATGCCTGAACCGAGAAAAACAGAAGGAGAGGTTTGTGGTTTCTTAGAAAGATTGAACTACCTGTCATGGTTCACATCTCATCTAACAGCCACGTGCGAACCGATATTCAAATTGTTAAGAAAGATCAAACGGTCAGGCGAAATAATGATTGCCAAGGGGCATTGAAAATAAAAGATATAAGTTGCAGGAACCTTTGATTCTGTTGCCTCTTGTGGAAAGCAATTGTCAATTGGTACTTGACGGCCTTCGAGGGGTCTACGAGGTGTATTGGGTCAGCATGACGCGTCATGTCGAAAAGAGCATGCAATTTACCTTAGCAAAAAGTTTACCGACTGTGAAACAATACATTCACTGTTCGAGAAAACTTGCTGTACTTTGGCATAGGCTGCTCGCCGACTGAGACAGTTTATGCTGGTTCATACCACTTTGTGGATTTCCGAGATGGATCCGATCGAGTATGGGTTTGAGAATCCAGTATTGACCGGACGGGTTGCGAGAAGAGCAAAAGAATGTTGATTGATTTGTGACACTCTCAGAAAGCAATCAAGGGGTGTATTGTCTGATTACATCTCTCAACAACCCATTGAGGTTATCGACCGAGGAAGTTTGAGTTCCCTGATGAGGACATCTCGAGGTGCTCTAATCGGAAGATTGAGAGTAACCGATCCCGGAGGAGGGGTCTGACCCTGAATCCGAACGGATTCTGATGTTTGATGGGGAAGTTAAGGTGAATGAGCTTTTGTTGCCCGGATAACGCTTGAATGCACCGACGTTGATTGTGCAGAGAATGGTGGTAACCTACAAAGACTGACATGAGATGTTGCCGTTTGCATTGCATGGGTATCGGACGTCGGTACGCACATCTACTGGGGCAATTCCTTTCTCATTGGTATATGGAATGGAGGCGGTATTACCTATTGAGGTTCAGATTCCCTCTTTTTGAGTCCTGATGGACGCGAAATTGCAAGAGGCTGAATGGGTAAGGACCCGGTATGAAGAGTTGAGCCTAATAGAGGAAAAGAGGCTAGCAGCCATCTATCATGGGCAGTTGTACCAGCAGCGGATGAAGCGTGCTTTGGACAAGAAGGTGCGACCTCGGGTATATCACGTGGGTGGTATGGTGCTGAAAAGGATCCTTCCTCCTCAAGACGATCGTAGGGGCAAGTGGACACCGAATTATGAAGGTCCATTCGTGGTCAAGAAGGTTTTCTCTGGCGGAGCCTTGTTGTTGACGACCATGGATGGCGAAGATTTTCTATCCCCTGTGAATGCGGACGCAGTTAAAAAATACTTCGTATAAAGAGACCCGCTGGACGAAAAGAACAAAATAGTCCAGGCAAAAATGGGCATCCTGACGAACCAAAAAACAGAAAGAAAGGTTCGGGCAAAAGTTAGGGATAAAGATGAAAAAAATTGTACACCCGGCAAGTCGAAAACCTGAAAAGGCGACTTGGGCAAAAAAGGGTATCCCGGTGGACTGAAAACCCGAAAGGGCGGTTCAGGCAAAAGAGGGATTGAAACGAACAACTGCGTCCAGCATGATCGTTTGCGCTTTGGTTAAAGCATCATGGATAATACCCGGTAGGGATCAGTTAGAATCGTCTTGTTCAGAAGGCAGAAAGCCAGGAAAGTCTGAGGACATATGGGGTGTAACCGAGTTGGAACTCGATGAGATCACGGGTTTCACATTGCCATTAGGATAGATTTTTCCTTTTGAGCGCAATTACCTCTTTTCAGGAATTGCTTCCTTTTGTATTGCTCATTTGAGCCACACACTTTTTTCAATCAATAAAATGCATATTCAGTCAAATAATTTTGTTTTTGTTTGTCATTACCGCTTTGATTGCAAAAACATCCAGATATTTTTGATAAAGAATCTTGCATTTTAAAACATACAGGTTTCCTTCCAATGCATGTGTATAAGATTGAAAGCTTGAAATCTTATTTGGAAGGTTGAATGACCCGAGTGTTGAAATCTTGACACGCCTGGGGCACGGTTTTATTTAACGATCTGTTTTGCAGGAACTGTTGGATATTTTCACTCACTTGCAGGTTGTGATGTGGAAGCTTGGTAACAAATCCCCGGAGAGTTCGCTCAGGAACGAACGAATGAAAAATGACGAAGACGTTGAGACGTACGACGTTCCTTGATGATAATCAAGAAGACTCTTCAAAATCAGAAAATTGGAGAGTATGTAATTCCCCGCAGAGTTCGATCAGGGACAGATGAATGGGTAAAAGAGAGGACGGAGAGACGACGAGACACGTCCGACGACCCTTGAAATTAATCAAGAAGACTCTTCAAAGTCGAGATATTGAAATTTCTGTATAATTCCAGGAGTACGTTTCTGTTGAGCGCGGCGCGATTTTGGAATACAAGATGGTGGAGCAGAAAAGGTCCAGACGAGTCTGGGAGTTCTCAAAAGTGGAAAGCTGATACGAGATTGGGAGGTGGATACCGTGGTTCGACGAGTCGGCGGGTGTTCTGTACCAACTTTTCTCATTTCCTCAGCTAGGTCCCCAAGCAGGAGTAGAGGACCAAATCCCCAGCAGATCTAAGGTCTGTGGTTCCCAGCCGAGTCAAGACGGTTATCCCCGGCAGGTGTAAAATGGTGTTTCCTCAGCAGCCAGGTCTGAAGGTTGTGATCCCCGAGTGGAGCGGGTCTTTTTCAAAGAAATATATCTCCAACAGTGTTCATCCTACCAGTGGATTGAACAAGTTCCCGTAGCGGACGGATTTCTGCATCCCCAGCCGAGGGTATCCTACATGTGGATTGATTGGGTCCTCCCCAGCGGAGTAGTTGTCGTTCCCCTAGCAGGGTCTGGATGGTATTCCCCCAGCAGGTTGAAGATTGCTCTTTTCCCCAGCGGGAGTATCTGTGAGGGTTCCCAAAGCAGAGTTGGGATCTATATCCCCAGCAAGTCAAAGACTGTGGTATTCCCACAGAGTGCAGTGAAGGATCTGTATCCCCAGCATGTCCTCGAGAGGGTGGGGTGCAAAGGAGGTATTCCCCAGCATGTCCTCGAGAGGGTTGGGTGCAAAGGATCTGTATCCCCAGCAAGGGTTGTCTATTTCCTAGCAGCAGTGTTATCCCCGGCAGGGTGGAAATCGGAGCAGTGGCGAGTTCCTCAGCAGAGAGTCTCGTTTTCCCCAGAAAATTCCCTTGAGGGGGATATTTTTATGCATTCATCATGTAGAATAAGCATTGCATATTGCATAGAAAAATAAATAATCGCGTAGCATTTCCATAATTATGGAGCATTACGCAGAAGAAATCAAGCATGCATCATTGCAAACGTCAGCTAGTCTCAAGCCGTGGTTACTGTTTGAGAGGTATTTTGCCAGAAAATGAAAGTGTTACTCCGAGTAGTATAGCCTCATGATTGGATCACAGGTATTGTCCCGGTGGTACGACACTGGAGAAGACTCCTTCCGTCGGACGGAGATGGAAAAGGGATGTATTCAACGCAACCCAAACTGTGGTTACCGCTTGAAGATTTGGGGTTCACCAAAGGTGAAGATGTTACTCTGAGGAGATTAGCATCACAACGTCAGATCAGCAATGTTCCCCAGTAGTGCGATATTGGAGGAAATGTTCCCGTCGGACAGAGATGGGGATACAGTCAGAAGTCGTTACGCGATCAGCGCGATTCAAGCCGTGGTTACCGCTTGAGATTCGGTTTTGTCGGACAGTGAAGACGATGCTCCGAGGAGTTCAGCATTGTGAGTTTGGAACCACCGTTTCTTCCCAGACACCAGTAAGTGTTTGGTCGATCATTGTTTGATGTCTGTCCGCATCATTGTTTGATGTCTGTCCGCATCATTGATTGATGTCTGTCCGCATCATTGTTTGATGTCTGTCCGCATCATTGTTTGATGTCTGTCCGCATCATTGTTTGATGTCTGTCCGCATCATTGATTGATGTCTGTCCGCATCATTGTTTGATGTCTGTCCGCATCATTGTTTGATGTCTGTCCGCATCATTGTTTGATGTCTGTCCGCATCATTGTTTGATGTCTGTCCGCATCATTGTTTGATGTCTGTCCGCATCATTGTTTGATGTCTGTCCGCATCATTGTTTGATGTCTGTCCGCATCATTGTTTGATGTCTGTCCGCATCATTGTTTGATGTCTGTCCGCATCATTGTTTGATGTCTGTCCGCATCATTGTTTGATGTCTGTCCGCATCATTGTTTGATGTCTGTCCGCATCATTGTTTGATGTCTGTCCGCATCATTGTTTGATGTCTGTCCGCATCATTGTTTGATGTCTGTCCGCATCATTGTTTGATGTCTGTCCGCATCATTGTTTGATGTCTGTCCGCATCATTGTTTGATGTCTGTCCGCATCATTGTTTGATGTCTGTCCGCATCATTGTTTGATGTCTGTCCGCATCATTGTTTGATGTCTGTCCGCATCATTGTTTGATGTCTGTCTGCATCATTGTTTGATGTCTGTCCGCATCATTGTTTGATGTCTGTCCGCATCATTGTTTGATGTCTGTCCGCATCATTGTTTGATGTCTGTCCGCATCATTGTTTGATGTCATGTCAACATCATTGTTCGGTGCCTGTAAACATCGAGTTTCCTCCCGGTCATTGGTTAATGTCTGGTCGAGCTTTTTTTGGTGTCAGTAAACATCATCGTCCGATGTTCAGTAAACGTCGAGTTTCTTCCCAGTCATCAGTCAGTGTCTGGTTGAAGGTGTACCCTCTGACGTGTTGCCCTTAGAGTGGTGATTAGTGAAGTTTCCGACTATCAGGTTGAAGCACTTATGGTATTCAGGCCAGTTTTTCGGAGTTCAGACCGAAGTGGTTTTCGGACCAGGTAGAAGAAGAGAAAATTTTCGGGGTTCAAGAAAAGCAAAAAAAGAATGAGAATCCCGAGTGGATGTGGTGTTCAGGCCATGGTTATCCCTGAGTTACCATTTATTTTGGCATCCAGGTCGTCGGTTTTTCGAGTTTTTCTTCGCCGATGCTGACAGGCGTTGTTAATTAATATCCCATCAGAGTGCAAATTGTTCGTCTGTTCTTGGTATTCAATCACTCTTCATCCTGATCATCCGAAAGCCGAGGCTATTTCGTATCGACAAGTTCATAGTGGATTGAATAGGGGCAGCTGTAACACCTCAAAATTTGCCCTCCTCTCTTGGGACTAGCATTAACATATTTGCATATCATTTTAGGACATTAGGCATCTCATATTGCATATCATGTGGTTACATTGTGCAAGCCATCTTCCCAAGTCTTAATCAGGAGATAGGAAGTCAGGAAGTGCAAGCTAGGGTTTTGACTGATCATGATCATCTGAGGATTGGGCTGTGAATTAGGGTTTCATGATTCTCAAGGGTATTGGTCTTCATATTGATTGAATTGATACATCATCATCATGGTTGGATGTCATCAGAAGATTGGAGAAGATTCCTTGAGATTAGGGTTTTGACCACTGGTCAACCCTAATCAGTTGTATTGGGCCAATCAGGGCTGGATCAGGAGATGGGGTTTATGAAGGAGATGAGGTTCATTTTGTGATTATATGGTGATTATTGAGGCTAGGGTGTCACCCTTGAGCCATTTCAGTTGAAGATTGGGGCTTAATGTGATCTATGCATTGCCAAATTCATCTGTCAGATGAAAAGTCAACCGTGGTCAACTGTACATGATCTGATGGATTTGGAGGTGAAAATGAGTTGAAGACACTTCAATCATGTTGGAACAAGTGTTGAATGACATCTCAAAGCTTAAAAATGAAGGAAATCAAGTCAGGACAAAAACTGCCAAAAATAGAAAGTGACCTTTAACTGAAGTTTCCAAAAATGGAAAGTTTTGGACCTCAAAGCCACGTGTCCAAGGAAGCTTCAAATGAAAATTTGTTCAACATGAAAGTTGTAGATCTTGTTCTCACCTTTCCAAAAAGTCCAAGAACTTGAAAATCCAATGTATGGTTTGGAAATTGGGGCTCAGTGAATTTCAAAAATGACCCGTAATCAGGAGGCCATAACTTCCACATGGATTGTCCAAATTGCAAGTTCTTTATATGCACAAACTCCATTTGACATGTACTTCAAGGGTGCATCATTGGATTTGTCCAAAAATGGCCAAGGCAAAAAGTCACTTTTCAACTGGACAGCTGAATTGGACCAGGGGCAAAATTGTCCAACTTTCAAAATAATTGGAATTTTTGAATGGGACTTTTTCCAACACCTCAGGAATGGCATTTTAAGGGTGTTTGAATATTCATTTCATGGCTAAGGCATGTAAATTGGATTTGGGCTTGGAAAATGAAGTGCTAAAAATGGACATTTTGCAAATTCATGGTTTTTGAATGCAAGGCCAATTCTAATACACTCCATATGCCAAATAGAACTTGTTTGAGCTGTCATTTGCTGTCACATTGCATTATTTGGAGAGGACCATTTTGCCCTTGCACTTAAAAAGCTCATTAGCACTAATTACATGATTTTAGTAATTATGGATTAAGAAGTGGATTAAGGAGATGGTATATATTGTTAATCATAACAGAATTTGTTAACCACATTTTCATTCTTCAAGATCCAAACTGAATTTCCCTCCAAAACCTCTCAAATTCTCTCAAAAACTTCATCACTTTTTTCACATTTCTTCACAAAATCTTCATCAATTTGCTTCGTTTTTGATTGATTCAGGTTCTACATGTGGTTGTGGTGAACTGTTTTGCAGAATTCGTGGCCAAATCTTCAAGAATTCCAACTGTCCAAAGCTTGCACAACAATGGCATCTTCATGATTCTTGCACTTGGAGCTGTTTCGAGCTAAGTTAGCTTCTCCATTCACCTTCCTAATCAACAAACTCCATCTGTTTTCACCATTGGAGCCTTGAGGAGCTCGATTTCGCAACTGTTGCTTCATAAGGTCAGAATTCAAACCTTTCGATTCTTGAAATTGACATGTGGTTTAGGTAGATCTTGCAACGTAGAACACACTGCAACTTGAATCATGCGTTTTCGTTAAGAATTGAATGAGATATGTAGATCTGAACTTTTGATGATAAACTTTCTTTTGCTCGATCCGGTTAGCATGAGTAGATTTAGGATGAATGCTTGTTGTTTCGATGTTCTACATGACGAGACGTTTCGATCGGTATATTGCTTGCATGATTCTGTGAAAATTTGTTCGTAAGTGTGTGTTGTGTTCACTGTTCCGTCGTCCTTTTTCGCGAGGAAATCGCGTATTCGCCTAGCGAGTGATCCATTCGCCTAGCGAAGCTTGAAGAAGATGAGTGTTCGCCTAGCGAAGCTTCCGGTTCGCTTAGCGAAACCGCGCGGTTTTATATAGGCGCCAGATTCAAATGTTTCGCTGTATTTACAAGTTTGCCACTGGCACCATTTATTTCATTTTTTTTCCACAATTTCATTTCATTTTGATGCCTGATCTTTAGAAATTCATAACTCACTCGTTTTTTATTTAATTTTGGTGAGATTTTTTGCATTGTTCTTCTGGAAATGTGTAGAATTTTATCATGATTTTTGTGGATTTTTTTGCATGTGTAGAAAATTAAAATGCCTAAGGTTTGATTGTATGTGTCATTTTGTACATGTTTTGCCAAATCCAATGTGAAATGCTCATAATGTAAAATAAATTCTTGACAATTTTTGTGATGATTGTTGACTGGATGATGTTCATTTATATGTAAATTTCATGAGTTTTTGATACCTGATCATTGAGATATGAATTTTGGAACTTAGGTGTGACAATTTGTGTCACACCTCTTGATGTCAACTTGTTGAATTTAATTGGATAGCCTATGCATGTTAGAATTGAATGAAATTTGGCATGGTGAATTGTTGATATGTTAGGATGTTGTATGAATTTTTGTAGAATTTTTCACTGCATTTTCAATTTGATCTTGATTTTTCATTTCTGGTTGTTGAAATTGCAAGCTCATGTGATACATGTTGGTAGATTGATTGGGAAATCCTCATATTGTATTGTATGGCCATGAAATTTGATATGCATGAACTAGACACATGTTAGGACCTCCTTGTTTTGGTCTCATCCATTTCTTTTTAGTTTCCAATGAGATATGAATTTTTGAATTGGATGTATGCATTGATGGTGTGAATTGAAGCATGAAATTGTGTCTGTTTTTGTTGATTTTCATTGACATGGTTTCATTTGCCCAATTGAGCTCAAATTTGACATGGTAGACCTTGATTGACCCCTGTTTAGGTGTATTTAATTTGAGAATTTTTGGATTTATTTTGATAGGGATTTGAATGCAATACTTCTGTTTGTATGCTTGGTGGTTCATTTGACCTCATATGGATTGTTTTTGTGTATGAATTGAACATGATGGATGATATAAACATGAGACCGATGATGTTTGCTTGTGTTTGATGATAATTTGATGTTGGATGGTGGATACCTTGCTGTTTTAAGTTTTTTTCTTGCTTTTGGACCCTAGGCTTGGCCTAGTGGTCTAGTTGCTAATATTTGCTTGATTTTTCAGGATCAAAAAAGCAATGTACATGGAGAATGATACAAGTTGATTTTAATTGATGTTGTGGATGTTTGTACACTAACATAACATTGTTTTGTAGGTGTTGGAGCTTGGGCTTAAGCCTTGGGCTTGCCTTGTGTTGTATTGTTTAAACTGTTTGATTGTTTGCCGTATAGTTTGTCTGATTGATTACTGATTGAGTTTGATTGTTTCCAGGTACTTTAGTTGCTCAGTTCCTTGTGAACTATTGCTTTGCTTTGCTTAAGCAACTTGCATTTGAGGTATAACCTTCTTACTTCATGTAGTCTGGAGACCCGGCTGTTACCGGGCCGGGCAAATTGTCTGAAGTCCTCCTTAAGAGGCAATGCTTGTGTATGTTTATTTTTCAAGCCCAAGCAGGAAAAGTCCTTCAAAGAAGGCAATTGGTGGAAGGTAGGGACAAGCAACCTGTCCCCCACTATTCAGTGAGTCTTCTCCTTGCTCCCATTACATGGTTGTAGCATTGAGATCAAAAGCCCAAGATCCGTGCAGTGCACATTGAGTCAGAGTCATCGAGTATAGAAGGGTTCCCCTATTCTGGACCCATGCTCATTTGTCAGCTCTCCCTGGTTAGGGATATGAGCTGTGAGGTCTGATCCTCACTTCATCCCATCATCTGCTTCACCTTAGCCTCGTAATGGCAAGGTTAAGAGCAAACACAGCCTGTACAGACGATTGCTTAGGCAGTCAAACCTGATTGATTGAGCCCCCTTGTTTGGCTATAGTGCGTGTTATGTGGATATCTGATTGACATGTTTGTTTGAGATACCTGTTCTCATTTGATGATATATGATTGTATGCTTGTGTGCTAGCTTCTTTCCTGGTTAGGTTAGTTTGCTTATGCAAGTAGGATAGAAAACCGAACTTAGGGTGACTTTGCATGACAACATTAGGCTCGAGTCTCAGCTCCCTAGTGTCGTGTTTTCCCCTCGGTTTCTGGTTAGCAATTTAGTCCCTTTCAGGGGAACTACATCGCCCTGATCCTCGTGCCAGACGAGGTATGTAGGCAGGTGGTCGTGCGAGACCACTCCGGGTAACCTTTTTCTTTTTTGCGTGCGTTTACTGGTTATCTGACTGTGCTGTTTTGTATGTTTGGGTTCGGATGCCGACGTAAGTCCAGTAAGTGGCTGTCGGGCTCCACGTTTGCCCTTTTGAGTGCGTTTTGGTTCGGATGCCGACGTAATTCCATCCAGTGGTTGTCGGGCTCCATGTTTGCCACCTTTGCTTGTTTGTATGTTTTGTGTTGTTTGGCGTGCGTAAGCCGAACTACAGAGGCTCTGATTCTTGTTCCAGACAAGATATGTAGGCATAAGGTGCGATACCTTATCGAGCCCGTTCCTCCTAACCCCACCTGCGTTCCCCTGTGTGTGTGTGTGATGTTTAGCAACCTATTCTGTATTCTAGGACGTGGATCCCTAGGAGTACCTAGGACGTGAGGGGTGCTAATACCTTCCCCTTGCGTAACCGACTCCCGAACCTTTTCTCTCTGGTCGCGAGACCATGTCTTTCCAGGTTTCTCTGAGCGTTTCCTTTCCCTATCTTGGGATAAATAACGTTTAGTGGCGGCTCTGTGTGTTTTATTTTTAGGCTCGCCGGTTGATTTTTCGCGTAATGCGACAAAAGCAAATGCATCCAAAAGGATGAAAATATGAGATGTTGGGTTTTCTTCCCTTACACAGTTCATAGGGAGTCTTATCCAGAATAGGTCTAATAGAGATTCTATTCTGAATGTAACACGCTGTATTTACAGCTTCTGCCCAAAAGTGCTTTGCTACATTTGTTTCATTGATCATGGTTCTGGCCATTTCTTGGAGTGTCCTATTCTTCCTCTCTACAACTCCATTTTGTTGTGGAGTTCTAGGGCAGGAGAAATCATGGGATATTCCATTAGAATCAAATAATTCTTCAAAATCTTTATTTTCAAATTCTCCACCATGATCACTTCTGACTTTAATAATTTTAGAGTCAAATTCTTTTTGCACTTTAGAACAGAAACTGGTGAATACAGAGTGAGACTCACTCTTGTGCTTTAGGAACTTTACCCATGTCCAGCGGCTGTAATCATCAACGATTACTAGTCCATACTTCTTTCCATTGACTGATGCTGTTTTCACAGGACCAAATAAGTCAATGTGAAGAAGCTCCAGAGGCTTAGAGGTAGAAACAACATTTTTCTTTTTAAAAGATGTTTTTGAAAACTTTCCTTTCTGACAAGCTTCACACAGAGCATCTGAAGAAAACTTCAGTTTAGGTAGGCCTCTGACTAACTCAAGTTTAGTTAGCTGAGAAAGTTTCCTCATGCTAATGTGGCCTAAGCGTCTATGCCATACCCATTGCTCTTCGTGAACTGACATTAAACATTTAACATTTTGATCTTTTAAATCAGAAAGATTTATTTTATAAATGTTGTTTTTCCTCTTGCCTGTGAAAAGGACAGAGCCATCATTCTGACTAATGGCTTTACACGTTTTTTGATTAAAGATTACATCATAACCGTTATCACTTAATTGACTTATGGATAACAAGTTATGCATTAATCCTTCTACATAAAGAACATCAGATATAGAGGGAAGAGTACCATTACCAATAGTTCCGGAGCCTCTGATCCTTCCTTTCTGATCTCCTCCGAAGCCTACAAATCCAGCGTCTTTATGTTCCAGGCTTCGGAACATAGACTTTCTTCCCGTCATATGTCGCGAGCATCCAGAGTCCAGGTACCATGACTGGTGTCTGAACTTTGCTGCATAGGATATCTGCAACATAGATAATCTTATCTTTCGGTACCCAGAATCTCTTGGGTCCTTTTAGATTAGTCTTCCCAGAGTTTTTTATAACTTTGGGTCTTCTAGCATTCTTAAATTTTTGTTCTTGTGTGTGTGTGTAATGATATGAAAAAGGAGATTTAAGCTGGTTACTGGTAGAAGTTTTATCAGAATCAGAATCATACCCAATTCCCCTTTTATTATTCTGACTTACTCCATAAATCATGGATGCCATAATACTCCTATCTATCCCATTCTTCAGAAATTTTTGAAAGGCTTCTTCATATTTATAAATAATTTCATTTGAAGTTTGTGGTGCTTGAGACAACGTTTCTTCCAATTCTAAGCTTTTTGTTTTAGCTCCATCTCTTTCTATCATTAGAGATCTGATAGTATCATCTCTTGCTAGAATTGTTGTCTCAAGTCTACTACATACTTCAGATTTTGCTTTAAGAAGGCCTTTAATGTCTTTAATTTTTTGTTTTAATTTCTGAAGAGAGGTAAGAGTTTCTGATAAACATGATTC